>NC_042968.1:64002012-64302012 GCF_901001165.1 Salmo trutta
TGGGCTGTACCCAAACAATGGAGCGAGGGTAAACCTCATTGAAGGACACGGGACGATACCCGTAACACACAATATAATTAACACGCAGCATAACCGCTAGTTTGAGTGACACGGGTGCCTCTGAGTCATTTGCATTAGAGTATGTGTTACCCTTCTCTGCTGAGACTGATTTGGGGAATAGTGTTGGGGGTTGAACACTGTTCTATTGCATAAACTGATGTTTGATTCTGGTGAAAGGCAAGGTTGTTGTTGGGGTGCCTCCTTCGTTGTATTTTGAGGGTATTTACGTTATACTGTGGAATAACTTGGCTGGTGAGCGTATGGCCTGTCGTGTCTCCACCTCTAGTGGTTTCCATTAAACCGTCGTTTGTTGGGATTCCCAACGAGAGCGCACAGATTTTCCAAAGTTCTCTGAATGGGCAGTGACCTGTTCCATGAGCCGTGGCGACCTTGTCACTGTGTCGGCTAACGATAATGTTACAAAGAAATCTGTCACTACTTCCCTGTTATCCCGTTATCTGTGCCCCAGTCCGATCTAATCAAGGAGCAGTGGGCTGACTCCACTTTTTTTAATTTTTTTTTTTTACCGTTATTTTACCAGGTAAGTTGACTGAGAACACATTCTCAATTACAGCAACGACCTGAGGAATAGTTTCAGGGGATAGGAGGGGGATGAATGAGCCAATTGTAAGCTGGGGATGATTAGGTGGCCGTGATGGTATGAGGGCCAGATTGGGAATTTAGCCAGGACACCGGGGTTAACACCCCTACTCTTAACCTCTTACATCTAGGGGGCAGTAATTTCACGGCTGGATAAAAAACGTACCCGATTTAATCTGATTATTAGTCCTGCCCAGAAACTGGAATATGCATATAATTATTAGCTTTGGAGAGAAAACACTCCAAAGTTTCTGAAACTGTTTGAATGGTGTCTGTGAGTATAACAGAACTCCTATGGCAGGCAAAAACCTGAGATGCTTCTGTTCAGGAAGTACCCTGTCTGAACATTTCTTGCCCTTCTTGATTCTCTCTATCGTTTACAAAGGATCTCTGCTCTTACGTGACACTTCTCACGTCAACAATGGAGTCTCACAGCCCGGGAAAAACAGGAATGATGTCATTCAAAGCCCTGGCTGAAGCACACGAGAGCAAAAGCTGAGTGGTCAGTCAATGGACTAAGCCTTAGGCGCGTGACACGCCCCGCCCCCGGCTTTCGGTTTTTTCCTCAGTTTACAGACAGGCAGATTCCCGGTCGGAATATTATCGCTTCTCTACGAGATAAATTGCATAAATATTGGTTTTAAACAGCGGTTGACATGCTTCGAAGTACGGTAATGGAATATTTCGAAATTTTTTGTCATATTTTGCGTCATGCTCGTGGCCGAGATTTAGCGTTGGGATAGTGTCTAGAACGCACGAACAAAACGTCGCTGTTTGGATATAACGATGGATTATTTGGGACCAAATCTACATTTGTTATTGAAGTAGAAGTCCTGGCAGTGTATTCTGATGAAGAACAAGCAAGGTAAGAACATTTTTCTTATAGGAAATGTGATTTTGGTGAAGGCTACACTGGGTGGGTGTCTAAATAGCTAGCCCTGTAACGCCGGGCTATGTACTTACATTATTGCAAAATGTGCTTCATCCGAAAAGCTATTTTAAAATCGGACATATCGAGTGCATAGAGGAGTTCTGTATCTATAATTCTTAAAATAATTGTTATGCTTTTTGTGAACGTTTATCGTGAGTAATTTAGTAAAATCACCGGAAGTGTTCGGTGGGAATGCTAGTTCTGAACGTCACATGCTAATGTAAAAAGCTGGTTTTTGATATAAATATGAACTTGATTGAACAGACATGCATGTATTGTATAACACAATGTCCTAGGTGTGTCATCTGATGAAGATCATCAAAGGTTAGTGCTGCATTTAGATATGGTTTGGGTTTATGTGACATGATATGCTAGCTTGAAAAATGGCTGTGTGATTATTCCTGGCTGGGTACTCTGCTGACATAATCTAATGTTTTGCTTTCGCTGTAAAGCCTTTTTGAAATCGGACAGTTTGGTTAGATAAAGGAGAGTCTTGTCTTTAAATAGCTGTAACATAGTCATATGTTTGAAAAGTGTAAGTTTTCGGATTTAGAGGAGTTTGAATTTCGCGCCCCGCCCATCATTGGATATTGGAGCAGACGTTCCGCTAGCGGAACGTGTAGATGTAAGAGGTTTTAACACCCCCACCCCTACTCTCACATTAGAAGAGTTGCGTAACCAAATTGTGCCTGTGGAACAATTCGGAGATGTCGCCCATGGTTATTTTCTGCAGGATAATGTCCTGATGAGAAAATGGGTGCCTCATAGTAGTTGTTTTGTATAGTCAGATTGTTGTACCAGTTAAGTTTTGTGAGTTGGTGTTGAAAACTTCTCACGACAATGTTGCTGGATATCTGGGCGTGAGGAAACCCTACTATCGCATACTGAGACATTTCTTTTTGCCTAGGTTAAAGAGGGATGTTTCTGCATTCATCAAAACTTGTCACATCTGTCAATTAATGGGTAAACATAATCAAGCTATTAAGCCAATACCGCTGTTTCCTATTCTTGTAGTCAGCCTACCTTTTGAGTATCTGATTGTTGAATTTGTTGTCCCTCTGCCTCGCTCTAAGAATGGTAGTAGTTACCTGTTTACTCTGACGTGTCAGACCACTAGGTTTCCTGCTGCCTATCTTCTCTGGTATATCACGACTAAGTCCGTGCTAAAAGTTTTTCCTCGGTTTATCTCGCTGTTTGGAATCCCTAATGTTATTCAGAGTGATCAAGGTTCTAATTTCACCTTTAATCTTTTTGGTCAGGTTCTCCAACTGCTCCATTTTAAACACAATTTTGCTAGAGCCTATCACGCACGGAGTCAAGGAGCACTGGAATGTTTCCATCAAACACAAGTCTTTGTTGAGAGCTTATTGTACTGAGATGGATAAGGATTGGGAGGAGGGGTTACCATAGTTACAGTTAGCCACCAGGGAGGTTTCACAGGAGAGCACAGGTTTCAGTTCAAATTACCTAGTGTTTGGACATTGCATGTATGGGCTTCTAGCGGTGCTCCAGGTTGATTGGAAGTCTCCCAAGCCACCTCAGTCCCTGTTATCTTATGTGTGTGATTTCCGGTGACACCTGTACGAGGCTGGTGAGATGGCTAAAGAGAGGCTTTCATCCTCACAGGGGAGGATGGAAGGAATATTTGATCGGCAAGCTGAGCCTCATCATTTTAGGCCAGGTGACCAGATCCTTGCTCTGCTGCCAATTGTTGGTTCTCCTTTTCAAGCCAAGTGTCAAGGTCCATATACGGTTGTCCACCAGTGCACTGAGCAAAACGATCTAGTTGCCACTCCGGAACAGAACTGTGCCATGTAAAAACCCTATTACGCTGTTACTGTTACATCACAGTTTTTTCCCCCGTGCATGGTGAGGATGTCTCTGGTCCCGACAATTGCGTACTGCAGGGTAGATTGAAAAATTCAGAGCCACTGGATGTTTTGGATAGCTTTCTCACTCATCTACCTGCTGATAGGCGAGGCGGCCTGATTCAGAGTTTTCCAGTTTTGTTTTCTGATACGCCTACACGTACACATTTAATAGAACATGATACTGATGTTGGGGATGCTGAACCCTCAGCGGTTCTATAGAGTTTCTTCAGAGAAACGTAGTTGTCTGGATGCTGAGATCAGGTACATGCTGGAGAATGATATTGCAGAGCCTTCTTTCTCCAGCTGGGCTTCTCCCTGTATCTTGGTTGGTAAACCGGAAGGGACAAACAGATTTTGTACAGACTACCATAAGGTAAACAGTGTCATTAAGCCAGATTAATTTCCTCTTCCTCAGACAGAGGACTGCTTTGATCAGGTTGGAGCAGCAGAATTTGTGAGAACGTTTGACCTGTTAAAGGGCTATTGGAGGTGTCACTGATGTGTAGGGCACGCAAAATCTCTGCCTTTACTGTACCCTCCTTTCTGTACTTGTATTTGGTTATGAGTTTCGGCCTGCATAAAGCACCTGCCACTTTTCAGCGCCTTATGAATAGGTGTCACGCCCTGACCTGAGAGAGACGGTTTATTTCTCTATTTTGTTAGGTCAGGTTGTGGGGTGGGCATTCTATGTTTTGTATTTCTTTGTGTTGGGCCGAGTATGGTTCCTAATCAGAGGCAGCTGTCTATCGTTGTCTCTGATTACGAATCATACTTGGGAAGTCTTTTCCCACCTGTGTTTTGTGGGTAGTTATTTTCTGTTTTGTATTCGTTACCTGACAGAACTGTTTAACTTTTTGTTTTGTTTCTTTGTTATAGTGTTTCATTGTTTAATAAATATAATGAACACTTACCACGCTGCGCTTTGGTCCCCTCTCTACGACAGCCGTAACAGAACTACCCACCACCAAAGGACCAAGCAGCGTGGTCAGGAGGACTGGACCTGGGAGGAAATCCTGGTTGGGGCAGGACCCTGGACAAGGCCTGGGGAGTATTGCCGTCCACAAGAGGAGATAGAGGTAGCGAAAGTGGAACGGCGATACTATGAAGAACAAGCACGGCAACAACGGAAGCCCGAGAGGCAGCGGCAAAAAATAATTGGGGGGGGGAGATTGGCGAAGTTGGGGTTGAGACCTGAGCCAACTCCCTGTGCTTACCGTGGGGAGCGAGTAACCGAGCAAGCACCGTGTTATGCGGTTATGCGCACTGTCGCCAGTGCACACTCACAGCCCGGTACGCTCGGTGCAAGCTCCTCACCGTTGCCATGCTAGAGTTGGCCGTCAGCCAGGAAGAAGTGTGCCGGCTCAGCGTTCCTGGTCTCCAGTGTATATCTTCGGCCCAGGTTATCCTGTGCCAGCTCTGCGCACGGCACCCCCCGTTCACCAGCACAAACCAGTTTGTCCTGTGCCAGCGCTCTGCCCTTGCTGGGCTAAAATAAACATTCAGCCAGGACGGGGTGTGCCAGCCCTAAGCTCCAGACCTCCAGTGTGCCTCCACGGCCCAGCATACCCCGTGCCTGCTCTGCGCACCCAGTCTCCTGTGCATCTCCCAAGTCCAGTGAGACGGTTCCAGCTCCACGTAGGAAGCCTCCAGTGATGATCCATGGCACGAAACCTCCAGTGATGATCCATGGCCCGGAGCCTGTAGTGATGATCCATGGCACGAAGCCTCCAGTGATAATCTATGGTCCGGAGCCTCCAGTGATAATCCATTGCACGAAGCCTCCAGTGATGATCCATGGCCGAAAGCCTGTAGGGATGATCCATGGCACGAAGCCTCCAGTGATGATCCATGGCCCAGAGCCTGTAGGGATGATCCATGGCACAAAGCCTCCAGTGATAATCCATGGCCCGGAGCCTGTAGGGATAATCCATGGCAAGAAGCCTCCAGGGATGATCCATGGCCCGGAGCCTTCAGCGACGCTCCCCAGTCCGGAGCCTCCAGCGATGCTCCCCAGTCCGGAGCCTCCTGAGACGGCCTGCAGCCCGGAGTCTTCAGCGACGGCCTGCAGCCCGGAGTCTTCAGCGACGGCCTGCAGCCCGGAGTCTTCAGCGGCGGCCTGCAGCCCGGAGTCTTTAGCGGCGGTCGGCAGTTCAGAGCCTCCGACGATGATCCACGGTCTGGTTCCTCCGGCGACACAGAAGCGGGGGGATCAGCGGGTGGTGTGGGGGCTACGCCCCGAACCAGAGCCGCCGCCTAGTATGGATGCCCACCCGGACCCTCCCCTATAGGTTCAGGTTTGCGGCCGGGAGTCCACAACTTTGGGGGGGGTACTGTCACGCCCTGACCTGAGAGAGACTGTTTATTTCTCTATTTTGTTAGATCAGGGTGTGGGGTGGGCATTCTATGTTTTGTATTTCTTTGTGTTGGGCCGAGTATGGTTCCTAATCAGAGGCAGCTGTCTATTGTTGTCTCTGATTAGGAATCATACTTAGGCAGCCTTTTCCCACCTGTGTTTTGTGGGTAGTTATTTTCTGTTTGGTATTCGTTACCTGACGGAACTGTTTGGCTTTTCGTTTTGTTTCTTTGTTATAGTCTTTCATTGTTTAATAAATATAATGAACACTTGCCACGCTGCGCTTTGGTCCCCTCTCTACGACAGATGTAACAATAGGGTTGTTTCCGGTCTTGTCGGGAGCGCTGTTTATCTGGACGACGTAGTGGTTTTTGCAGATACTGATGAACACGCATTTTGCCTAAGTGTTGTGACGTATGTAAGTCATCCACGTGACCGGCCACTGTTTATTTTGTGTTGTTTTTGTGTTGTCCTGTCACTCTTATCATCTGTTCCCTGATGTCCTCGTTTTTTTATTTCCTCTTAAAGGATGCTTCCTGTGTGCAAAGGTTAGTGAGGTCTGGGGAGGACGAGGTTGGTTGGGGCAGTAGGGCAGCTTTAACCAGGGCAGTATTTTGTTTGTGTTTATGTATATATCTTTTTTGAAATATACATTTCTAGTTTTCTGGTTGGTGTGGTGTTCCGGGGTCCTTGATGGTCCCTGGTTTTATGGAGGATTCTATCTGCTGAATTCTTTCTCTCTGCTCTTGTTTTCCTTAATAGTAGGTCAGTGGGTGGAGCTGGGAGGGTGATAAGCAAAATGGGGCACACCTGGGCTATACATCAAGCAGACTCTCTCCACGCAGACACACTGTTGTTTTTGTTGTTGTTTTGGGGCCTCTTTTCTGTTTGTTTATTTTGGCACCTTTTTAACATCCTTCATTATCACCATGTATGCACACATCTACTGACTACACACACCATTGTTACTTAGTTTACTTTATTTAACAAATATATTTTTGTTATTCCTTTATCTCCGCATTGTCTCCCTCTTTGTTACGGGCTACGATCCTGTTCGTAACACTGCCGAGTTCCAAACTGCCTTTGGAAGCGATGTCAGCACAATGACTGTTCATCGGGAGCTTCATGGAAGATCGCCATGCGCAAAGCCAAGTGTCGACTGGAGTGGTGTAAAGCTCGCCGCCATTGGACTCTGGAACAGTGGAAATGTGTTTTCTGGAGTGATGAATCATGCTTCACCATCTGGCAGTCCAACGGACAAATCTAGGTTTGGCGCATGCCAGGAAAGTGCGACTTGCCCGAATGCATAGTGTCAACCGTAAGGTTTGGTGAAGGAGGAATAATGATCTGGGGCTGTGTTTCATGGTTTGGGCTAGGCCCCTTAGTTCCAGTGAAGGGAAATCTTAACGCTACAGCATACATTAAAAGGTTAAATAAATAGTACCCGCAAAACAACATTCTCTAAGTCAACAGTGAAGAGGCAACTCTGGGATGCTGGCCTGCTAGGCATAGTTCCTCTGTCCAGTGTCTGTGTTCTTTTGCCCATCTTAATCTTTTCATTTTATTGGCCTGTCTGAGATATGGCTTTTTCTTTGCAACTCTGCCTAGAAGAGGCGACAGGTGTCCTAGTGGTTAGAGCATTGGGCCAGCTCCCGAAAGGTTGCTGCATCAAATCCCCAAGATGACAAGGTAAAAATCTGTTGTTCTGCCCCTGAACAAGGCAGTTAACCCACTGTTCCCTGGTAGGGGAACTGACTTGCCTAGTTAAATGAAGGTTAATTAGAAATAAGACCAGCATCCCAGAGTCCCCACTGACATTGAGACTGGTGTTTTGCGGGTACTACTTAATGAAGCTGCCAGTTGAGGACTTGTGAGGCGTCTGTTTCTCAAACTAGACACTCTAATGTACTTGTCCTCTTGCTCATGTGTGCACCAGGGCCTCCCACTCTTTATATTCTGTTCTGGGGAGCGTCGCTGTTCTGTGAAGGGAGTAGTACACAGCGTTGTACAAGATCTTCAGTGTCTAGTCAATTTCTCGCATGGAATAGCCTTCATTTCTCAGAACAAGAATAGACTGACGAGTTTCAGAAGTAAGGTCTTTGTTTCTGGTCTTTGTTTTGAGCCTGTAATCGAACCCACAAATGCTGATGCTCTAGATACTCAACTAGTCTAAAGAAGTACAATTTTATTGCTTCTTTAATCAGAACAACAGTTTTCAGCTGTGTTAACTTAATTGCAAAACGGTTTTCTAATGATCAATTAGCCTTTTAAAATGATCAACTTGGATTAGTTAACACAACGTGCCATTGGAACACAGGAGTGATGGTTGCTGATAATGGGCCTCTGTACGCCTATGTAGATATGCCATTAAAAATCATCTGTTTCCAGCTACAATAATCATTTACAACATTAACAATGTCTATACTGTATTTCTGATCAATTTGATGCTATTTTAATGGACAAAAAAATGTGCTTTTCTTTAAAAAACAAGGACATTTCTAAGCGACCCCAAACTTTTGAACGGTAGTGTATCTAAAACCGTGTCAAATCCATACTTGTCTTTGGGCCACAGCGTCACACAAGCTTCAAACGTTAAGATATTCTGTCTCTTTTCTTCCCTTTCTGTCTTCCTTCAGCCTCTCTTGTGAAGCTCTTGAAAGAGAAGCACTTCAATGAATGTAGTCTGACAGAGACAGGGCTTGACACCATATGTCTTCAAAAGGCAGCAGCAGCGGGAATTTCACGGCAAGGTGGCTTTGTCAGTGAAGGTCGGCCATGGCGATCTGGCCTTGGCTGGGCTTCCGTGCGATGGGAATGAAAACACTCCGTGGCAGTCTGTGCAAAGTGGCATGGGAAAGCAGAGGGAAGAAAATACCATGGCCATAAAATATTCATCAACAACAGGACTGTGTGTGTCTGAGGGATTGGAAGAGAGGGTCAATTCTGACCCCTGAGAGGTTCTCTCTCTCTATTTCACCAGATTACTGATCTCTCCATCCTTCTATCAGTTTGATTATGTCATATAGTGTAACCATGTGTATAATCCATTCTAATAAGTATAGGGTAAAGACACTTTGATGGGGGTCCATGTGTTATGCATTTAATATGTTTCGTACGTAAGATTACATTTTGGGATGGACAATAGTCATTCAATAATATTCTGTTTCAATGAGTTCTTCAGCAGACTCTTCAGCTACTTCACTCTCACAACTAGCCGAAGCCAAACAGCCCAATTAACCTCTTGGCGTTCCCCTAGGATAGGGGGCGCTACAGCGATTTTTGAAAATAATTCGTGCCCATTTTAAACGGCCTCCTACTCAAACTCAGAAGCTAGGATATGCATATAATTAATACTTGTGGATAGAAAACACCCTAAAGTTTCTAAAACTGTTTGAATGGTGTCTGTGAGTATAACAGAACTCATATGGCAGTCAAAACCCCGAGACCGATCGTAACAGGATGTGGAATTCTGAATTGTGGACTCAACTTCACATCTTTGCCTGTAATTCACACAGTGAGCAATGGTTCATTGAGCACTTCCTATTGCTTCCACTAGATGTCCCCAGTCTTTACAAAGTGGTTTGAGTCTCCTACTGTTAAAACTGAATGAATGAGACGCTGTTGAAATTGGTCACATGAGGAGGGCCATCACCATTATGACGCCGGCGGCTCTGGCTTTCCTCCCCTTTCGAAACGTTTTGAAACACAATGCAATCGTCCCCCTCGAATCTTATTGGCTCTCTTGTTGAAAAAGGCCCTGAAGATTTATGTTATACAACGTTTGACATGTTTGAACGAACCTAAATGGGAAAAAAATGCATTTTCTCGAAATAGCTGTCCCGCGGCCGACGGAGCATTTGGATCAGCCTTCAGACGCGCTAACAAGAACAAGCTCTTGGAACATAAAGGAGTAATTTTTTCGAACAAAAATACATTTGTTGTGGACCTGGGATTCCTGGAAGTGCTTTCTGATGAAGACAACCAAAGGTAAGGGATTATTGACAATAGTATACAAGACTAGATGTGATATGCGATTGTTCCAAGATGGCGCAGACCTATATTTACTAGGTAATTTTCTGAGTATCGCATCCCCTTTTATCGCAAAGTGTGATTACCCAGTAAAGTTATTTTTAAATCTGGCATTACAGGTGCTTTCAAGAGATATTCATCTATAAATCTTAGAATGACAATATTACATTTTAAAAATGTTTTCGAATAGTAATTTAATAAATTGTAGCACTGTTTCACCGGATGCATTTGAGGGAAAATAGTTAGTCAACGTTACGTGCCGATGTAAAATGCTGTTTTTATATATAAATATGAACTTTATCGAACAAAAGAATGCATGCATTGTGTAACATGATGTCCTAGGTGTGTCATCTGATGAAGTTTGTAAAAGGTTAGTGCTGCATTTAGCTGTTTTTTGGTTATTTGTGATGCATGTGGTTGGTCGGAAAATGGCTATGTGGCTACTTTTACGATATACTCCTCTAACATAATCTAATGTTTTGCTTTTGCTGTAAAGCCTTTTTGAAATCGGACGACGTGGTTCGATTCAGGAGAGGTGTATCTATAAAACGATATAATTTGAAAAAAAAAAAAAATTATTACATTTTGTTATGCTAATGGCGATAGGATTTTTTGCTGGATGGCCGCACAGGGGTTAAGTCGTCTTCTCTTAAATACATTCCCTTATTACCACAGTAAGCTTTCTGGAACAACATGATAACCCCCACTGTTTGGTTTTGCTAAAACTAATCCCACATAATAAAAAAAAAAAACATTTGTTTTGATATTGACTAATTCATTGGCCATTGACGTTTTATGGATAGAGACCAGTGGAGGCTCCTCAGAGGAGGACCATTCTCCTCAGTGCATTTCATACAACTAAAAATAGTTAAACATTAAAGTTATCCTTTCTAGATAAAACTACAGTAAATATATTCACGTCACCAAATAATTTCTTAAAACACATTGTTTTGCAATGGAGTCTCAACAGTGTAGCTGGAGCACAGCTAGTTTCCATTTTGTTCTGGGTACATTGACTTCAATACAAAAACGAGGAGGCGCATGGTTCTCCCCCCCTTCCATAATTATGACAACTTCTGGAGGACGCCCTCCAACCTATCAGAGCTCTTGCAGCATGAACTGACATGATGTCCACCCAATCGAAGGATCAGAGAATTAATCTAGTACTGAAAGTATAACCTGTTTAGGATAGGGGGCAGTATTTTCACGGCCGGATAAAAAACGTACCCCATTTAATCTGGTTATTACTCCTGCCCAGAAACTAGAATATGCATATAATTATTTTTATTTGGATAGAAAACAACCTAAAGTTTCTAAAACTGTTTGAATGGTGTCTGTGAGTATAACAGAACCCATATGGCAGGCCAAAACCTGAGAAGATTCCATACAGGAAGTGCCCTCTCTGACCATTTCTTGGCCTTCTATAGCCTCTTTATCGAAAATAGAGGATCTCTGCTGTAACGTGACATTTTCTAAGGCTCCCATAGGCTCTCAGAAGGCGCCAGAACGGGGAATGATGACTCTGCAGTCCCTGGGCGAAAAACAGTAGGGGTTTTGGAAAGTGGTCGTTCTGAGAACAATGACACGGGTGCGCGCGTGCATGTGAAGACTCCATTTTCTATTTTCAGTGTTTGAACGAAAACAAGGTCTCCCGGTCGGAATATTATCACTATTTTACGAGAAAAATGGCATAAAAATTGATTTTAAACAGCGTTTGACATGCTTCGAAGTACGGTAATGGAATATTTTGAAATTTTTTGTCACGATATGCGCCGGCGCGTCACCCTTCGGATAGTGTCTTATTTGGAACCAAAACAACATTGGGTGTTGAAGTAGAAGTCCTGGGAGTTCATTCTGACGAAGAACAGCAAAGGTAATCAAATTTTTCTTATAGTAAATCTGAGTTTGGTGAGAGCCAAACTTGGTGGGTGTCAAAATACCTAGCCATGATGGCCGGGCTATCTACTCAGAATATTGCTAAATGTGCTTTCACCGAAAAGCTATTTTAAAATCGGACACCGCGATTGCATAAAGGAGTTCTGTATCTATAATTCTTAAAATAATTGTTATGTTTTTTGTGAACGTTTATCGTGAGTAATTTAGTAAATTCACCGGAAGTTTTTGGTGGGAATGCTAGTTCTGAACGTCACATGCTAATGTAAAAAGCTGTTTTTTGATATAAATATGAACTTGATTGAACAAAACATGCATTTATTGTATAACATAATGTCCTAGGACAATGTGGTTAGATAAAGGAGAGTCTTTAAAATGGTGTAAAATAGTCATATATTTGAAAAAATTTTGTTTTTGAATTTTTGAGGTGTTTGTAATTTGCGCCCCGCTCTACCATTGGATATTGGCGAGGCGTTCCGCTAGCGGAACATCTAGATGTAAGAGGATAAGCTACAACTAGCTAGAACCACAGTGCATAAAATGTGGTGAGTAGTTGCCTCAAAGACAGAGAAAGACAATGGTTTAACAGTTTTGAACAAATGAATTCATTCCAAAATTAAGGAGAAGCGAGAGAGAGAGAGAGAGAGAGAGAGAGAGCGAGAGAGAGAGAGCGATATATATTTTTTTCTTCTCACTTTCACTTAGCTAGTGAATGCAGCTAGCTAGTTTAGCCTACTCAAACACGTGGCTCAAACAGAGAGGGATGCCATGTTAGCTAGCTGGCTATGGTTATCCAACACTGGAACTTTCCTAAGTCAAGGTAAGCTTTTGGTTTTATTAATTTATTGCCACCAGGCCCACCGATGTAATTGCTAAACTGCTTACTGATTGTACACTGTACTGCATAATTGTAGCGGGTTTACTAACGCATTAGTTCTAGTAGCTATGTTAACTATGGTGTCAGCTGTGTGTTGTGTTTTTTTTGCCTTGTCACAGACAGCTGATGTGTTGTGCACTGAGGTGAGAGGAAGAGAGTGCGTAGAAGCGAGAAGGAATTAATGAGCAAAGTGATGATGCTGTTTGTATGTGGCTGCTATAAAAAGTGAACTGTGTTTACGTGTGATCAGGGATGTATTCATTCCAGTGAATCTGTTGAAAAACATTTCTTAAATGGAAGCAAATGGAAAGAAACAGGGATAAACATACTTGAATAAAAACTCTCATTTGCAACTTTTGGACAAATGATACCAACCTAGATCAGCTAAATGCAGGCAACAGTGTGCAAGGTGGTATTGAATGTGTCACTGTCAATCACCTTTATTACACATTTTTCTCATGACCTGTGCACCTGCGTTGTAAACTTTAATTAATAGATTAGGTTGTAGCAACCTCATGATGGGTATAGGGAAAATTCCATTATCATGTAGTAACCTAAACCTATCAATGTTACATTGAGCTGGGTGAATGCAATATAAATAAGTCATCAAATATGCTGAAATAGAAATAAGGCCATGCTCATAAAAATTACGAATGTTCTCTCTTATCATAAATGGCACCGACCGCCACTGATACAGTCAGCCAATAGGAATACAATGGCATTTATTTTCCACTGTGCCAGATACAATCAGCTTCTCCACAATGGTCCTGCAATAGTACACATGGCGAATTGACATGTTTAGATGGAGAGTTAAGCACCATGATTGCAAATCCATACAATGACAAATGAATGTATTGCAGTATATTGTATTTAAGTCACACACAATCTACAAAGGTGTTTGATAATAGTGCCCCATCTTGTGCCCTTGCGGCATCTGGGAGCCATTATGGGGTCAGCTGTAATCGCTGAATCTATTGACTGATCAGCAACAGGCCATGGAAACAATGAGATGAGCCATAAAGGTGAATGACCCTTGACCCCTCATTCTCTGTCGGTTGACCTCTGTGTCTTCTATAATATGAATACATTACTATAGGGAGGAGGGTAATTTCAAGTGTCTTCAGTGAAACTTTTTCACCCTCTCTCTGACCCAGTCTGTAATACCTACATTTTTCAAGCAGACTACTATAGTCCCTGTGCTCAAGAACGGCAAGACAACCTGTCTAAATGACTATCGCCCTCACATCTGTAGCCATAAATTGCTTGTAAAGGCTTGTCATGGCTCACATCAACACCATCAACCCAGACACCCTGGACCCACTCCAATTCGCATACTGCCCCAACAGATCCTCAGATGACGCAATCTCAATTGCACTCTACACTGCCCTCTCCCACCTGGACAAGAGCAGTATAATTGTTATTTTATTTATTTTCTGCTTTTGTGACTCTACACCCATCATTTTTCTGCAGTGCAGATGTAGGATCTTCATTTGATCACTCCTTTGTTGCTGCAAACTTGTATTCAAGATTTAAAATGGCTTCTAAAGTTTGTAATTTCCACTTTAAAATGTCAGACTTGATTTGCCCTAACAAAATATTTATTGCATTATTGCAAAATGCATTTCATAGGACAAAACATTCCAATAATTTCTATGTACATAAGCAGGGGCTACTACAGGTGCCCTAAAGGGACAAACTAGAATATCAATGCACAACATTTTCCTCTCCCTTTACTTTTGAAAGGAAAATTAAATATTTACTGTTTTGCATATTTTATTTAAAAAAAACAATTATCTTAATGTAATTAAAATAACTTTTCAGTATAACCTTTTCTGAACTAGGGAAAGAGCGTAGACTGCCTCATTTCCCAGACTTAACTCTGAGGTGTCACAAATGTAGACAGGAGTAGGCAGGAGGCAGTCACAGTTTTAGAACTACTGAGTTTATTAAAACACTATATATATAAAAGTGGGATGAAACCCAAAGTGCAAAATAATAAAGTACTCAGGAAATAGTAGGAGAGATTCCTCTCAGGAAAACAAGCAACATTAACAATGACAGAGGGAGTATATATACAGTGATAGAGTGGGGATTGGAACCAGGTGTGTGTAATGATGATGAGACAAGTCCGGGGTTGATGAACGAAGGGCGTTTGCCAGCAGCAGGTTTGGCAGCAGCTAGAAGGCCGGCAACGCCTGAGCTTGACAGGAAGGGGAGCCAAAGCAAAGGCTTATGTGACAGGTGTATTCTACCCCAATACCGGAGATTAGTCGGAACTAAATATTTAACCTTTCAGGGGGTCGTCTTTCTCTTGCAGGTTAATGACGACATACAAGTCTCTGAGTCTGAGTGGTGATGGTGTATGCCCAGACTGGGGTGCAACAGTACCCTGAGTAGGCACTCTGGCTGGTTCAGGTGAGTCTGGAGCACTTTCCACATTTGTAGGTTGCTGCATGTTCAGAATGTTCAGGTGATGGCTCATAGTCATGGTAGGTCTCCAGTAGCTGATGTTGGTTTGTCACTTGACATGAGTCATCTCTGAAGTTGGATCCTGGCAATAGTTGATCCACGTCCCTCCTCCAGATGATGTTCTCTGGTGTGTGAACTGTGTAGGACAAAGGGCCTGTTTGTGTGAACACTGTTGCTGGTATCCACTTTGGACCTTGGCAGTAGTTCCTCTCTCTCCAGCTCTGAAGCGTCTGTTTTTTGCTTTGCATTGCTTCATCTCTCCACCTGTGCTCTCTGTTGTGTCTGTACGACTTGTTTAGTCTTTGGAGGTCTCAGGATGTCGAGTCACATGCGAAACTGTCTTTTCATCATGGCTGACGCTGGTGCGACTTGGTTGTAGCATGGGGGTGTTTCTGTCGGTCACCAGGAAGGTGTTTAGGCGCCTATTGAGGGACCCGTTCCCTTGTGATGATTGGAAAGCTTGCTTCATCATCTGGACAAATCTTTCAGCAAGGCTGTCTGTTGCAGGGTGATACGGCACTGACTTTGTGTGCTGAATTCCATTTGCTTCCATGAATGACCAGAACTCTTCAGACACCAGTTGGGGGTCATTATCACTAACGAGCTGTGTTGAAAATCTGAAGCGACTGAAGATTGACCCTAGCTCTTCGATGGTTCTCTCCGCTGAGGTGCTCTTCATCACTGTGACTTCAGGCCACTTGCTGTGTGTGTCGACTACGACTAAGAATATACAATCCTCCAGTGGGCCTGCATAGTTTATGTGGACTCACTGCCAAGGCTCTTCTTGGAAGTCCCATGGATGTAGTGGCACTAGCTGAGGCTTGTTCCTCATATTTTGCCATGCAGAACATGACTTTCCCCTGTCTTCGATAGCTGTGTCCAAACCTGGTCACCAAAAGTAGCTGCGTGCAATCTCCTTCATTCGCACCATGCCACAGTGCCCTGAATGGAGTTCTTCATGCACTTACCTTCTCAGTGGCGGCAGTATGATGACTCGAAAGCTCCATAGCAAGCATCCAAACTGAACTGTGAGCTCATTTCTCCTCACCAGGCAAGGTGACAATGTCCAGGGCCTCAGACATCACTCGATCAGTGTGGGTGAACTTTTTCCATTGGACAGATGTAACTGGGGCGTTCGTCACTTCCTTGAAGTTGAAGATTTCAGCTCGGGAGTGCTCAGTGTGTGTGACAGGTAAGGGAAGCCTTGAGAGGCCGTCTGCATTGCAATGCTGCTCAGACCTTCTGTTCTTGATATCGTACTGGTGAGCAGATAACAGTGATGCCCATTGCTGCATGTGGCTGGCTGCGAGCGATGGAATGCCGGTGTGGGGACCAAAGATGGAGGTGAGGGGTCTATGGTCTGTCAGCAGTGTGAATCGACAGCCAAACAGAAACACGATGGGGAGTGATTCTTGCTCTATCTGTGCCTAATTGCTCTCGGCTTTACTTGAAGTCCGTGATGCGAAAGCAACTGGTCTTTCTTCACCTGATGGCATGATGTGTGAGACAACAGCACCAATGCCATAAGGCAATGCATCACATGCCAACTGTAATGGCAAGTTGGGGTTGAAGTGGATGAGGGCCTCTGACTGAGCTAAGGAGATTTTCACTTTCTTGAAGGCCTCCTCACATCTGTTTGTCCACTTCCACTCTTTGGTTTTGTTCAAAAGCTCATGTAGTGGCTTTAACATGTTAGCTATGTTCGGCACAAACTATGCATAGTATGTCAGTAGTCCTAAGAATGATCTCAGCTGACTCACGTTCTGCGGGGATGGAGCTTCCGCGACAGCGTTCACCTTTGATGTCGTCTTGTGGAGCCCCGAAATGTCACATTTGTCCTTCCGGACCCTGTACCTGTACAGTCCTTTGTGAGTCACTATGGTCAACAGTTCTTGTTACTCTTGGTCCACATGCATACCGGTCCTGTGCAGGTGTTGTTACACGTGGTCTGCCACTGCGAGGACGATCTCGTCTTAGGCGTCTCACAGTATGGACATTGCAATTTATTGCCCTGGCCACATCTGCAATCCCCATGCCTCCTTGCAGCATGCCTAAGGCACGTTCACGCAAATGAGTTGGGACCTGGGCATCTTTCTTTTGGTGTTTTTCAGAGTCAGTAGAAAGGCCTCTTTAGTGTCCTAAGTTTTCATAACTGTGACCTTAATTGCCTACCGTATGTAAGCTGTTAGTGTCTTAACCTCTCTAGGGTATGTGGGACGAAATCGTCCCACCTACTCAACAGTCAGTGGAATCCCGTGGCGCGATATTCAAATACCTTAGAAATGCTATTACTCCAATTTCTCAAACATATGACTATTTTACACCATTTTAACAACCGTTCCACCTTGTTTTGACCTTGTTTTTTCCAAGTTCCCAATTGTCTTGAAAGCACCATCAGTAACCCCACCCCCCTGCACTATACCACTATCGTTATATCCTGAATTCTTCCC
The DNA here is from genome assembly GCF_901001165.1 of Salmo trutta. Lineage (NCBI taxonomy): Eukaryota > Metazoa > Chordata > Actinopteri > Salmoniformes > Salmonidae > Salmo > Salmo trutta. The sequence continues at coordinate 64,019,546 of NC_042968.1, forward strand.
CACCCCCATTATCCTTTGTTTGACTTCCCAGCCACAACTTGGCAGTTAACCCACTGTTTCTAGGCCGTCATTGTAAATAAGAATTTGTTCTTAACTGACTTGCCTAGTTAAATAAAGGTTAAATAAAAAACCTGTCCCAACTTAACTGCCGCTGCCTATCCAGAGTAACTGCACCTGAAAACAATACCCAGCAACTGCAACCACTGCCCTCGGTACAAATACTGTCACTAATCACTGCCACCTCAATGCATAGCCACTGCCCTTCTCTCTTACTCTCTTTACTCTCTTGCTCTCTCTCTCTTCCCTCTCCCTCTCTCTCTCCCTCTTTCTCTCACTAGACACAGCCACTCATCAGACTTGCAATGTTACATCCTATTTATTGACATACTCAAAATTCAACAGCTCAGACATGAGAAGTATGTGGCGTGGACTCCAGACAATCATGAATTATAAAGGGAAAACCTGCCACGTAGCCAACACCAACACCTTGCTCCCAGACAAGCTAAACACCTTCTTCACCTACTTCGATGGGAAATACAGTGCCGCCGACGATAGCCACCACCGCTCCCGTGGACTGTGAACTCTCATTCTCCATGGCTGAAGTGAGTAAGACATTTAAGGGTGGTAACCCTCGCAAGGCTGCCGGCCCAGACGTTATCCCTAGCCACGTCCTTAGAGCATGCGCAGACCAGCTGGTTGGAGTGTTTACGGACATATTCAGTCTCTCGCTATCCTAGTCTGTTGTCCCCACTTGCTTCAAGATGTCCACCATCATTCCTGTACATTTTTTTAAAAAGGGTTCCAAATGGGTTCTTTGGCTGTCCCCGTAGGAGAACCCTTTTTGGTTCCAGGTACAACTATTTTGAGTTCCATGTAGAACACTTTACACAGAGGGCTTTACATGGAAACCAAAATAGGTATACCTGGAATCAAAAAGGGTTCTACTCAGAACCGAAAAGGGTTCTCAAATGGGGACAGCCGGAGAACCCTTTTAGGATCTAGATATCACTTATTTTTCTAAGAGTGTACCCAATAAAGTGATGGTAACTGAACTAAATGACTATCGCCCCGTATCACTCACTGTTGTCATCATGAAGTGCCTTGACAGGCTAGTCAAGGATCATATCATCTCTACCTTACCTGACACCCTAGACGCACTGCAATTTTCATACCGCCCCAATAGATTCACAGATTACACAATCGCCAGTGCACTGCACACTGCCCTATCCCATCTGAACAAGATGAATACCAATGTAAGAATGCTGTTCATTGACTACAGTCTTCAACACCATAGTACCCTCCAAGCTCATCATGAAGCTCAGTAAGATTGGTCTGAACCCTGCCCTGTGCAACTGAGTCCTGGTCTTCCTGACGGGCCACCCCCAGGTGGTGAAGGTAGGCAACAACACCTCCACTACACTGATGCTCAACACAGGGGCCCCACAAGGGTTCGTGCTCAGCCGCCTCCTGTACTCCCTGTTCACCCATGACTGCGTGGCCACGCAGGAAAATAACCTCTCCCTCAACGTCAACAAAACGAAGGAGCTGATCATGGACCGAGAGACTGAAAAACAGCTTCTATCTCAAGGCCATCAGACTATTAAATAGTCACCACTAGCCGGCCCCCGCTCAGTACCCTGTTCTGAACTTAGTCACTGTCACTAGTCGGCTACCACCCGCTTACTTAACCCTGCACCTTAGAGGCTGCTGCTCTATGCACATTGTCATGGAACACTGGTCACTTTAATAATGTTTACATACTGTTTTACCCACTTCATATGTATATACTGAACAAAAATATAAACACAACATGTAAAGTATTGGTCCCGTGTTTCATGAGCTGAAGTAAAATATTTTAGAAATGTTCCATACGCACAAAAAGCTTTTTTCTCTAAAATTGTGATTACAAATTTGTTTACATCCTTTTTAGTGAGTATTTGTCCTTTGCCAAGATGGTCCATCCACCTGACAGGTGTAGCATATCAACAAGCTGATTAAACAGGGCCAAGTGGGTGGCCCTATGCCCTACCAGGCTCACCCAGGCCTGCGTCCCTGCCCAGTCATGTGAAATCCATAGATTAGGGCCTAATGAATTTTTTTCAATTGACTAATTTCTTTATATGTACTGTACTATAATTCAGTAAAATCGTATTGTAGTCAATATTGTGTTGTTAGATATTACAGCACTCTTGTAGCTAAGAACACAAGCAATTCGCTACATCCGCAAAACATCTGCCAAATATGTGTATGCGACCAATAACATTTTATTTGACATTACTTGAAAATTACATTCCTTTTTTCACTGCAGCTTTTTGTTAAAACGTTTCTTTCATGTCACATAGAAAAAACGGACAATTTTGTGTGTGTGTGTGTGTGTGTGTGTGATTGTGAAATAAATACTACAGGAAGGAATTCTGTGAGTGTAATGTGTGGGTCAATGTGTGTGAGTGTGCAGGTGTGTGTACGCATGAGTGAATGCACATCTGTTTGTGTGTTCCTTTGTGTACGCATGCCAGCGTGCATAAACTTGCCTACATTGTATCTGTGAAAAAGTACTATAGGAAAGAGTGAAGGAAAGAGTTTCCTCAAGTCTAAATCCTTTTTTTATATATAATATACAGTAACAGTCAAATGTTTGGACACACCTACTCATTCAAGGGTTTTTCTTTATTTTTACTATTTTCTAAGTTGCAGAATAATAGTGAAGACAAACTATGTAATAACACATATGTAATCATGTACTAACCAAAAAACAACAGTCCATCATTACTTTAAGACATGAAGGTCAGTGAATCTGGGAAAATTTCAAGAACTTTGAAAGTTTCTTCAAGTGCAGTCGCAAAAACCATCAAGTACTATGATGAAACTGGCTCTCATGAGGACTGCCATAGGAAAGGAAGACCCCGAATTATCTCTGCTGCAGAGGATAAGTTCATTAGAATAAATGCTTCAGAGTTCAAGTAACGTACAGTGTTCAGAGGAGACTATGTGAATCAGGCCTTCATGGTCAAATTGCTGCAAAGAAACCACTACTAAAGGACACCAATATGAAGAAGAGACTTGCTTCGGCCATGAAACACGAGCAATGGAAATTAGACCAGTGGAAATCTGTCTTTTGGTCTGATGAGACCAAATTTGAGATTTTTGGTACCAACCGCCGTGTCTTTGTGAGAAGGAGAGTAGGTTAATGGATGATCTCCGCATGTGTGGTTCCCACCGTGAAGCATGGAGGAGAAGGTGTGATGGTGTGAGGGTGCTTTTCTGGTGACACTGTCTGTGATTTTATTTAGAATTCAAGGCACACCTAACCAGCATGGCTACCACAACATTCTGCAGCGATACGCCATCCCATCTGGTTTGCACTTATTGGGACTATCAACCAGCTGTGCTGCCCCAAGTAGAGAGGACCCATCGGTACACACACTTTCCCCTCTCCACAGCACTCAGATCTGCTGTGTTCTCTGCTGCTGCTGCCTCTGCCACAGTCTCAGACTAAAGAGGCCTCCTGAGAATCTGTGTGTAATTAACAGAATTTATCATAATTGACAATCAATTCAGCCATGGCTTGTTTTTCCTCTTGTTAGACACTCGGGGTGCGTTGTTCCCCGCGTCGGAAATGTATTTTCAACAGAACTGTTTTTGTAATCTGCCTCGTTGAGGGAGAAGTGCAAGATGCATTTAAATTGGCCAAGACTGTATATGTCGACCAACCTTGGTAGGGACGTGTCTTTTCACTTAAAGTAAGTCATGTGGAAAGCTTTCGGAAAACTACAGAAGATAAAAAAAATTACTTTTAAAATGCAATTACGCTCACAATGTTCTTTAGTTTAGAATACATAAGCTTCCGATAAAATGTATCTTATTTCTCTGATAAAATCACTTTTTTTTGTCATGACCGGACTGTGCGGGTCAGGTTATCATGGACCATAATACTACAGAAAAATCTCTCACACCACCAGCGGGGGAGAGATCGAGAGATATGGAGGTAGGGGGGTTTTATGACACCTCCCACCCATTTGTAAATCTTAAAGCAGCAGACAAAATCGCTTTGTCCTCTCAGTATGGAGGAATGGAATGAATGATGGGCCTATGGAGAACCTACCTCTGAACAGTAACATGCAATAAATGGACTTTGGGACAACATGTTTCATCAGCCAAAATGATAGTAATGACGATAGATGGAATACGAATATATTTCGAGGCGCCAGGTAGCCAGGTGGTTAGCGCGTTAGGCCACTAACCGAAAGGTTGCTAGATCGAATCCCTGAGCTGACAAGGTAAAAATCTGTCGTTCTGCCCATGAACAAGGCAGCTAACCCACTGTTCCTAGGCCGTCACTGTAAATAAGAATTTGTTCTTAACTGACTAGCCTAGTTAAATAAAGGGAAAATGAATGTTGTTATTAAAAGTGAAATGACGACAATATAACGAAAACATTGTAACGTGAAGAGTTTTCATAAGATATACCTGAAGTACCTGCATATTGTATGTGTGAAAAATGTCCAGATCAATGATAATGTTTTTGTAAAGATGAAATGTGAAGTTAAAGTTGAAGTCGGAAGTTTACATACACCTTAGCCAATAATACATTTAAACTCAATTTTTCACAATTCCTGACATTTAATCCTAGTAAAAATTCCCTGTCTTAGTTAAGAAAAAAATAATAGTAGAGAGAAGGATTTATTTCAGCTTGTATTCCTTCCATCACATTCCCAGTGGGTTAGAAGTTTACATACACTCAATTAGTATTTGGTAGCATTGCATTTAAATTGTTTAACTTGGGTCAAACGTTTCGGGGAGCCTTCCACAAGCATCCCACAATAAGTTGGGTGAATTTTGTCCCATTCCTCCTGACAGAGCTGGTGTAACTGAGTCAGGTTTGTAGGCCTCCTTGCTCGCACACGCTTTTTCAGTTCTGCTCACAAATTTTCTATAGGATTGAGGTCAGGGCTTTGTGATGGCCACTCCAATACGTTGACTTGGTTGTCCTTAAGCCATTTTGCCACAACTTTGGAAGTATGCTTGTGGTCATTGTCCATTTGGAAGACCCATTTGCGACCAAGCTTTAACTTCCTGACGGATATCTTGAGATGTTGCTTCAATATATCCACTTATTTTCCTTCATCATGATGCCATCTATTTTGTGAAGTGTACCAGTCCCTCCTGCAGCAAATCACCCCCACAACATGATGCTGCCACTCCCGTGCTTCACGGTTGGGATGGTGTTCTTCAGCTTGCAAGCGTCCCCCTTTTTCCTCCAAACATAACGATGGTCATTACAGCCAAACAGTTCTATTTTATTTTCATCAGACCAGAGGACATTTCTCCAAAAATTACGATCTTTGTCCCCATGTGCAGTTGCAAACGGTTTTTGGGCTTTTTTATGGCGGTTTTGGAGCAGTGGCTTCTTCCTTGCTGAGCGGCCTTTCAGGTGATGTCGATATAGGACTTGTTTTACTGTGGATATAGATACGTTTGTGCCGGTTTCCTCCAGCATCTTCACAAGGTCCTTTGCTGTTGTTCAGGGATTGATTTGCACTTTTCGCACCAAAGTACGTTCATCTCTAGGAGACAGAACGCGTCTCCTTCCTGAGCGGTATGATGGCTGCGTGGTCCCATGGTGTTTATACTTGCATACTATTGCTTGTACAGATGAACATGGAACCTTCAGGTGTTTGGAAATTGCTCCCAGGGATGAACAAGACTTGTGGAGGTCTACAATATTGTTTCTGATGTCTTGGCTGATTTCTTTTGATTTTCCCATTATGTCAAGCAAAGAGGCAATGAGTTTGAAGGTAGGCCTTGAAATACATCCACAGGTACACCTCCAATTGACTCAAATTGTGTCAATTAGCCTATCATAAGCTTCAAAAGCCATGACATCATTTTCTGGAATTTTCCAAGCTGTTTAAAGGCACAGTCAACTTAGTGTATGTAAACTTCTGACCCACTGGTATTGTGATAGAGTGAATTATAATTGAAATAATCTGTCTGTAAACAATTGTTGGAAAATTGACATGTGTCATGCACAAAGTAGATGTCCTAACCGACTTGCCAAAACTATAGTTTGTTAACAAGAATTTGTGGAGTGGTTAAAAAATTAGTTTTAATGACTCCAACCTAAGTGTATGTAAACTTCCGACTTCAACTGTAGTTGTCTAAATTGGATCTGAGTAAAATCCAGACCTTTCCTCCTAACTAGTTACACCCAGAGAAGTTGCCCTAAAGGTGGAAACACCCATCTACACGGCTGATTAGACGTCCTCAGATGACCCCTCTTTCAGAACAAGGGCGAAGAAACAGACCACCAAGAGAAAGGACACTGTCATCGTGAGGACAAACAGAGTTACACCCGATAACCGAAGACGTGCCGTCATCAAAGAAGGCGAACCCGGTCCACGAAGAGACACCCCATCGGAGACCTTCGACAAAAAAATACATTGTTATATTGTGACTCATAAGAGCGGCAGTTCGTGGCAAGGTTAGGGTTAAACTAAGCTTAGATTACAAATGTACCCAAGTGTACCATTCCTCTCGTGCACTCTCTCTTTCTCTCTCTTTTGAAATCCCCATTGTGTGTAACACGTGTCATATTGTGTTGGTCCGCTAGGGCCCTGTTTCATTGTACTAAGTTCTAACCAATAGCCTAGACTGTGTGTTTGTGTATCTTATATTATCATTGTATCTTGTTAGTAAATAAATCATAAACTCAATTGGTGTGGTACGGACTTATTTAGTGAGACTCGGGTTTGTGCAGAATCCCTGATTATGCGACGTTCAGGATGAGACTGGAGAGGAAATTATTTAATTAGCGTCTGTTGTAAAATCGATGTTCTAATATTCTTTGAGTTAATTTGGGAAATAGAAACTTAATAATAAAAACACAAACTTTCCCATGGTGCCCCAGGTTACTGAGTTAATAATTACCTGATTAATTTAATCACGTAATTAAAAACAGTTAATCATTCGAAGAGCAGCAGTCGTCACATTAATCATTACAACGTCGCAACATTTTTATGGGAGATTTTAAGTGCCAGTTCACTGTAGGCCCTACACAAGAGAGAGGAGTACATGAGGTTTGGTGGTGCATAGAGATTTTCAGCCAGGCCAACTGCAGCGCTAAGTTCATATTGTTAAAAAAAATGAAATGAATGCAGAAGTCAATGCAGTCTTCTTAATAAGATGTAAGGAGCTCTCTTTCACACACATTTTAATTTTAGTCTTTTAGTAGACACTCTTATCCAGAGTGACTTACAGTAGTGAGTGCATACATAATTCATACTGATCCCCAGTAGGAATTGAACTCACTATCCTGGCATTGCAAGCACCAGTCTTTACCATCTCTCTCTCTCTCTCACACACACACACACACACACACACACACACACACACACACACACACACACACACACACACACACACACACACACACACACACACACACACACACACACACACACACACACACACACACACACACACACACACACACACACACACACACACACACACACACACACACACACACACACACACACACACACACACACTCTCTCTTCCTGTTGGAAGGTGAACCTTCACCCCAGTCTAAGGTCCTGAGCACTCTGGAGCAGGTTTTCATCAAGAAGCTTTCTGTACTAGCTTCCCTGTTGCTCAGTTGGTAGAGCATGGTGTTTGCAACACCAAGGTTGTGGGTTTGATTCCCAAGGGGGGCCAGCACAGAAATTTTTTTTTTGTATGAAATGTATGCATTCACTACTGTAAGTCGCCTGGATAAGAGTGTCTGCTAAATGACTAAAATGTAAAATGTACTTTGCTCTGTTCATATTTACCTCGATCTTGACTTGTCTCCCAGTCCTTGCTGCTGAAATACATTCCCACAGCATGATGCTGCCACAACAATGTTTCACCGTAGGGATGGTGGCAGGTTTCCTCCAGACGTGATGCTTGGCATTCAGGCCAAAGAGTTCAATCTTGGTTTCATCAGACCAGATAGGTGCCTTTTGGAAAACTCCAAGCGGGCTATCATGTGCCTTTTACTGAGTAATGGCTTCCATCTGGCCACACTACCATAAAGGCCTGATTGGTGGAGTGCTGCAGGGATGGTTCTAGAAGGTTCTCCCATCTCCACAGAGGAACTCGAGCTCTGTCAGATGGACCATCAGGTTCTTGGTCACCTCCCTGACCAAGGCCCTTCTCCCCTGACTTCTCAGTTTGGCCGGGCGGCCAGCTCTAGGAAGAGTCTTGGTGGTTCCAAACTTCTTCCATTTAAGAGTGATAGAGGCCACTGTGTTCTTGCTGACCTTCAATGCTGCAGAATTGTTTTGGTACCCTTCCCCCAGATCTGTGCCTCGACACAATCCTGTCTACAGACAATTCCTTCGACCTCATGGCATGGTTTTTGCTCCGACTTGCACTGTCAACTGTCGGACCTTATACAGACAGTTATTTGCCTTTCCAAATCATGTCCAATCAATTGAATTTACCACAGGTGGACTCCAATCAAGTTGTAGAAACATCTCAAGGATGATCAATGTAAACAGGATGCACCTGAGCTCAAAGCAAAGGGTCTGAATACTTATGTAAATTAGGTATTTCTGTTTTCACTTTGTCATTATGGGGTATTGTGTGTAGATTGATGAGGACTTTTTTTATTTAATCCATTTTAGAATAAGGCTCTAATTTAACAAAATGTGGAAAAAGTCAAGGGGTCTGAATACTTTCCAAATGCACTGTATATGAGTATATACAAAATACATTGCTTTCAGAAATAATTCATACCCCTTGACTTTTTCCACATTTTATTGTGTTACAAAATGCGATTAAAATTGATTTACTTTATCTACACAAATCACTCTTTAATGTCAAAGTAGAAGAACAATTCTAAATATTTGTTTCATATATATGGAAAATAAAACACTCATATCTTGATTAGATAAGTATTCAACCCCCTGAGTCAATACATGTTAGAATCACTTTTGGCAGTGATTACAGCTGTGAGTCTTTCTGTGTAAGTCTCTAAGAGCTTTGCACACTTGGATTGTAGAATATTTGCCTATTATTCTTTAAAAAATTATTCAAGCTCTGTATTCTTCAAGCTCTGTACAGGCTTCCTTCTTTTCACTCTCATTTATGTTAGTTTTGTGGAGTAACTACAATGTTGATCCATCCTCAGTTATCTCCTATCACAGCCATTAAACTCTGTAACTGTTTTGAAATCCCCATTGGCCTCATGGTGAAATCCCTGAGCGGTTTCCTTCCTCTTCAGCAACTGAGTTAGGAAGGACGCCTGTGTCTTTGTAGTGTCTGGGTGTGTTGATACACCATCCAATGTGTAATTAATAACTGTACCAGGCTCAAAGGGATATTCAATTTCAGCTTTTTTTTTACTACTAATCTATCAAAAAGTGCCCTTCTTTGCGAACCATTGGAAAACCTCCCTGATGTTTGTGATTGAATCTTTGCTTGAAATGCACTGCTCGACTGAGGGACTTACAGATAATTGTATGTGTGGGGTACAGAGGTGGGATAGTAATTTAAAAAATCATGTTAACCACCATTATTGCACACAGAGTGAGTCCATATGACTTATTATGTGACTTGCTAAGCACATTTTTACTCCTGAACTCATTCATCATGTTCTCAGTCAACTTACCTGGTAAAATAAGGGTTAAATAAATAAATAATATTTAGGCTTGCCATAACAAAAGGTTTGAATACTTATTGACTCAAGACATTTCAGTGTTTCATTGTTAATTCATGTGAATAATTTCTGAATGCACTGTATAAAGTCATATATTGTGTTTGTGTGCACACATTAACCTCCAAGAGGGCGTGGAGGTTGTGTTATTACTGGCTGGAACATTGTGGGCGTGGAGAGTTTTTAATTACTCCAAGGGACTCAAAACCATTGTTGCCTTTCTATTGAAGCTTTTTATAAATTGGTGTCAAAACTGTGAAAAATAACAAATACGATTTGTTTCAATGTGTGGGTGTGTTTTAATGTGTGTTCTAATGCAGTGGTTCCCAAACTTTATATAGTCCCGTACCCCTTCAAACATTCAACCTCCAGGTGTGTACCCCCTCTAGCACTAGAGTCAGCGCACTCTCAAATGTAATTTTATGCCATGACTGTAAGCCTGCCACACACACACTATAATAATTATTCATTAAACATAAGAATGAGTGTGAGTTGTTGTCATAGCCCGGCTCGTGGGAAGTAACAGAGCTCTTATTGGACCAGGGCACAAATAATAATAATCAATAATTTTGCTATTTATTTAACAATCTCACATATAAAACCATTTTATTCATCGAAAATTGTGAATAACTCACCACAGGTTAATGAGAAGGGTGTGCTTGAAAGGACGCACATAACTCTGCAATGTTGGGTTGTATTGGAGAGAGTCTCAGTCTTAAATCATTTTCCACACACTGTGCCTGTATTTAGTTTTCATGCTAGTGAGGGCCGAGAATCCACTCTCACATAGGTACGTGGTTGGAAAGGGCATCAGTGTCTTAACAGCGCGATTTGCTAATGCAGGATACTCTGAGTGCAGCCCAATACAGAAATCTGGCAGTGGCTTCTGATTAAATTCATTTTTCACAGATCCGCTTGTTGCAATTTTGATGAGGCTCTCTTGTTCAGATATCAGTAAGTGGACTGGAGGCAGGGCATGAAAGGGATAACGAATCCAGTTGTTTGTATCATCCGTTTCAGGAAAGTACCTGCGTAATTGAGCACCCAACTCACTCAGGTGCTTCGCTATATCACATTTGACATTGTCCGTCAGCTTGCTTTAATTGTGTGAGAATAGGCCAGTCGTGTGAGAAACTCATCATCTTGCAAGCGGTCAGACAAGTGAAAATTATGGTCAGTAAAGTAAACTTTAAGCTCTTCTCTCAATTAAAAAAAACATGTCAATACTTTGCCCCTTGATAACCAGCACACTTCTGCATGTTGTGGAAGCGTTACATGGTCGCTGCCCAAATCATTGCATAGTGCAGAAAATACACGAGAGTTCAGGGGCCTTGCTTTATCAAAGTTAATAATTTTCACTGTGGTGTCCAAAACGTCTTTCAAGCTGTCAAGCATTCCCTGGGCAGCAAGAGCCAATCGGTGGATGCTGCAGTGTACTCAAGTGGCGTCGGGAGCAACTGCTTGCACGCGCGTTACCACTCCACTATGTCTCCCTGTCATGGCTTTTGCGCCATCAGTACAGATACCAACATGAGCAGCAGCAACATTTGGCTACATATGGACCATTAGTGGAATTCCCGTGACAGTAACGGTTAATGTGATTGGATGTTAATTATTTGACAAGGCTACCTGTATTTGACATTGTGTTGTTATTTCGCTGAACACTAGATGGTTTAATTTTATTCTTGGCAGTGAAACGAGGCTACTAAGGCGAGATAAAACCTCACCCAAATGTATAGCCCCCTTGGAAAATATAAATGGACTGTACGAAAATGTAAAGAAAAAAAGTATTAAAAAAGGTTAAATAAATAAATAAAATAAAATATATATACTACCGTTCAAAAGTTTGGGGTCACTTAGATATTTCCTTTTTTTTTTAAGAAAAGCATTTTTTTTTGTCCATTTAAAATAACATCAAATTAATCAGAAATACAGTGCAGACATTGTTAATGTTGTAAATGACTATTGTAGCTGGAAACGGCCAATTTTTTTATGGAATATCTATATAGGCGTACAGAGGCCCATTATCATCAACCATCACTCCTGTGTTCCAATGGCACGTTGTGTTAGCTAATCCAAGTTTATCATTTTAAAAGGCTAATTGATCATTAGAAAACCCTTTTGCAATTCTGTTAGCACAGCTGAAAGCTGTTGTCCTGATTAAAGAAGCAATAAAACTGTCCTTCTTTAGTCTAGTTGAGTATCTGGAGCATCAGCATTTGTGGGTTCGATTACAGGTTCAAAATGGCCAGAAACAAAGACCTTTCTTCTGAAACTCGTCAGTCTATTCTTGTTCTGAGAAATGAAGGCTATGCGAGAAATTGCCAAGAATCTGATGATCTCGTAAAACGCTATGTACAACTCCCTTCACAGAACAGCGCATACTGTCTCTAACCAGAAGAGAAAGAGGAGTGGGAGGCACCGGCGCAAAACTGAGCAAGAGGACAAGTATATTAGAGTGTCTAGTTTGAGAAAAAGATGCCTCCCAAATCCTCAACTGGCAGCTTCATTAATAGTACCGGCAAAACACCAGTCTCAACGTCAGCAGTGAAGAGGCGACTCCAGAATGGTGGCCTTTTAGGCAGAGTTGCAAAGTAAAAAAATAGCCATGTCTCAGACTGGACAACAAAAAGAAAAGATTGAAATTGGCAACAGAACACAGACACTGGACAGAGGAACTCTGCCTAGAAGGTGAGCATCCCGGAGTTGCCTCTTCACTGTTGACATTGAGACTGGTGTTTTGTGGGTACTATTTAACCTCTCTGGGCTAGGTGGCGCGTTATTCAAATACCTTAGAAATGCTATTACTTCAATTTCTCAAACATATGACTATTTTACACCATTTTAATGAAGCTGCCAGTTGAGGATTTTCTATTTATTTGTGTATTTTCTGTATACTTACTATGTGTGTGTGTGCACACGCGCCTGCATGTGTGTATGGTAAAGAGATATGGCTTGTGTTTGATTTTGCTTTAACAGCTTGACTAACAAACATCTGTCCACCTGTCACAGCCATTCTAATTCATCGTTAATGACGTGTGTGTGTGTGTGTGTGTGAAACCGTGCATCCTTGTTCAGTTACTACTGACACTCTAATGAAGGTGCAAGTGTGCCTTGTGCCAATTGCCGACTAGTTGGATGTATAAAAATGCTTCCCCTTTGCTAGACAGCAGATAACGAGCGATTTTAAATTCACAGATTAATTAACACATCCATCAAAACTCAGGTGATTCTGAAGGCATGCTATCTGAATATCTGCTTCTGTCTTCCTTGCTCATTGAAACACTTGTCTATTTTTACAACAAAAAAAATAAAAGGAAGATTCAAGCTAGCAAGTAGTTATTTCAGCTAGCTCTGTGTCACATCGGAATTAGACGTTCATCCATGCTTCTCAAATGTCAAATTCTGATGTTCTTGCAAACATCACATTTTGAAGTGTTTACGGTTAAGTTCAGGCATTAACTCTGAAATCTTGAGATTTGGCATTAACTGTAAATGGATAAGGTAAGTGTCACGGTTGGCTCAAGGAAGCAGGAGAGGCAGAGTCAAGCGCAGGAGACAGAAAATCTGTGAATACACTTTTAATGAGCATCCACAAAGTACGAACACGGCAGGGCGCATAAAAACAAATGCTCCAAAACCACAGCTCAAACACTAAGCAGGGACGCAGCCCACAATAACCTCTGCGGCAAACAAACACAGGCAGAGGGAAACACTCGTTCCTCAAACGACATAAGTCCTGACACAGAACAATCACGCACAAAACACAAACCTACCTAGCTAGACTAAATACCCCTCCCCCCCCCCACTAACAACTAATACAAAACAGGTGCGTGCATAACCTAGACCTAACCAACAGAAAGTGAAACAGAGGATCGGTGGCAGCTAGTCGGCCGGCGACGACGACCGCCGAGCGCCGTCCGGGCGAGGAGGGGCGCCACCTTCCGTCTGTGTCGTGACAGTAAGGGTTAAAGTTTGGGACAGGCTTAAAAACAAAAATCTCAAAAACAACTTTCTGCCATCCCTGTCCACACAGCACTCACTTTGCCCCTAGTGGCCGGATTCCATGTCATTTCCCAACATTCCTCAGACGTTGAATACTGACTTATAACAAGGGTGACCTGGCTGAGCTATTTTCGTTGTCGCTCTATATCCCTTCTCCTCTCACTCCTGTCAGGTCTATAAAGACTGATGGCAAAAGTAGACCCATACTTGTACATTTGCGGACAATAACCAGCTATTAACAGCACACAGTTTGCTTATCTATGGATTTGTCGTTTGTAAAAAAGGCCCTCTCTTCCTGTCATTGTGTAAAAGGGAGATTGTATTACTAGTCAGCGGGGTTAATTGGAGACCAGTAGAAGATTCTCTGCGGAGATCAACTCTGGTAACCTCACAATGACTCCCAAATGACCTTTGAGGCCCATGTGTCACTAGGGAGCTGCCAAGGAACTGAGGTCCCTCAGGGCATTCTACTCTTTTAATCTCATTCTCTCTCACTCACCCTCTTAATTTCTTCCTCTCCCTCTAGTTTTCTCCATCTCTCTCGCTTTCCCTTTCTCTCTCTGTCTTGCCTTCCTTCCCTCTCTTCATCTGTCCACTCACCCTCTTTTTTCTTTTACCTACAGTAAATCCGCCCTCTCTCTCCTGCTCTCTGTCTGGAGGATATTTTCTCCATCTGTCTCACCCTCACCTATTTTCTTCCCCTCTCTCTCCCCTTCACTCTCTTGCTTTCTTTCTCTCCCTTTTGCTCTCTGGAGGATCTTTTCTTCATTCATTAATCTCTCTCTCTCTCTCTTCTTTCCTGTCTTTCCATTTCACTTTCTCTCTCTCTGGAGGTTGTTTTCTCAATTCCATCTTCCTCTCCATCTCTCCTTCACCCTCGTCACTTCTTCCCCCCCTTTCTCTCTCTCTTTCTCTCCTTCCCTCTTTCCACCTCTCCCTAGATGCTATTTTCTCCCCCTCCTTACGACTCGAGTCATGAGTCCTTAGAGAAGGCTGACATTCTGCGGAAAGGTTTGGGGTAAGCGGTGATAGTGTGCTGGTCCCGTTGGGGGAGAGCAACGCTGTAGCACTGTAATAGATGCTACTACAGTCCAGGAGTTAGCCTAACGATCCCCTCCCTCCATGTACCATTAGCCTGAAATAAAGACTGGGGGAGAAAGCTTGTCCGAAAAAAATTTCCTCTTTCTCACTACCCGACCACCCTTTTCCTTGTAACATGTGGAAGTGCGTGCTGTGTGAACGTGTGTTTGTGAGAAATACGGTATGTAGCCTAGTGCCTGTGCTGTGCTATGCAGCACCAATACTACAAAGTGGAGTGCAGAAGCATTGTAACTTCCCTCTCAGCCAGAGAGATTTGTGTGGGGATTTGTGAAGGGAAGCACACGGTAGCCTGTTTAGGAGAGGGTCTTAATCTAAAAGCAGGCCCTGGCCCATGTTCACTCCAGTGTTCATTCACACTGTTTTCTAGAGTCCATAAACAACTTTATAAATCACTTGACTGTGTTGCAGCTGCCAGTGCAACAGTGCAAGCCCCACAATCACCTAGCACCGGCAGCACAGGCACTTTGCTCTGACTGAATCCCTCACGTGTACTGTATGGATCCAGGGAGGAAATTACAGAGACACTTTATTTATACACAAAAGAAGGAAATACTTAAATGAAAACAGTTTCCTCTATTACAGTACTTTCAGCTCGGGAGGGGGGGGGGCGATAAACAGCGCAGGAGTAAACACAATGGCAGTAGTTCAGGAAAATAGATCTCGAATAAATGGTATGTTCATGATAATGTCCATGCCTTGTGCAATGAGATGCAGGTACTGTAAGTATTATATGTTGGTTTCCCACAGTGTAATTTGATTACGGTATATTGACAGATTTCCACATGGGAAGTCTGTATAAGCCAGTATTCCAGGGGGTTCCAAGCAAAGCAGATAACCTATCTACTGTGTTTAGCGCTTTCATCTCTGCCACAGGGCCCACTTATATTCTTCTGATTATTATCTTATACCAGACAACGTCCAATAAGGACGTATGTAGGCTACTCCGAGAGTAGATTAAATGTATGATTATTGATGTGATTGATTTCCTCAATTCTGGCATTTACTTTGACAATAACGAAATCCTTTAGACACTTTTTTTTATCTGAGGGTACACTTCCTGAGGTCAGCTGATGATGGAACATTGATCTCCTAGGCTACATGGCCTAGCATTGGTTCCCTGCACTGTTCATTATTCAGGTCAACTGTGGCAGACTCTCCATCTCTCTCTGTCCAATAGGAGCCTATGTAAATTGTGATAATGATCCCTTGGACAATAATAAAATCCTTTGGAAACAGTTTGTTTTCCACATAGACCTAGGCTGGGGATGTACTCATTGGCTAGTTTCCTCTATTACAGTACTTTCAGCTCAGGAAGGGGGGGGGGGGGTGATAAACAGAGCAGGAGTACTCCCTGGTCACCCATTTGCGCAAAACTGAAAGAGCGAACCACCGCATTTAACCATGGAAAGAGGTCTGGGAATATGGCTGAATATAAACAGTGTAGTTATTCCCTCCGCTAGGCAATCAATCAAGCGAAATGCCGGTACAGGGACAAAGTGGAGTCGCAATTTAACGGCTCAGACACGAGATGTATGTGGCAGAGTCTACAGGAAATCACGGACAGCGAAAAGAAAACCTGCCACGTCACGGACACTGACGTCACGCTTCCAGACAAACTAAACACCTTCTTTGCCCGCTTTGAGGATAATACAGT
This sequence comes from Salmo trutta, assembly GCF_901001165.1. Classification (NCBI taxonomy): domain Eukaryota; kingdom Metazoa; phylum Chordata; class Actinopteri; order Salmoniformes; family Salmonidae; genus Salmo; species Salmo trutta. The sequence continues at coordinate 64,036,006 of NC_042968.1, forward strand.
GCCAACGTCACAGCCCACTAACAAGGACTGCGCCCCCCCCTCCCATTCTCCGTGGCTAACGTGAGTAAAACATTAAAACGTGTTAACCCTCACAAGGCTGCTGGCCCAGACGGCATCCCTAACCGCGTCCTCAGGGCATGAGTAGACCAGCTGGCTGGCGTGTTTACGGACATATTCAATCACTCCCCATCCCAGTCTGCTGTCCCCACATGCTTCAAGATGGCCACCATTGTTCCTGTACTCAAGAAGGCAAAGATTACTGAACTAAATAACTGCCGCCCCATAGCACTCACTTCTGTCATCATGAAGTTCTTTGAGAGACTAGTCAAGGATCATATCACCTCCACACCGGCCACCCTAGACCCACTTCAGTTTGCATACCGCCCCAACAGGTCCACAGACGATGAAATCGCCATTACACTGCACACTGCTCTATCCCATCTAGACAAGAGGAATACCTATGTAAGAATGCTGGTCATTGACTACAGCTCAGAATTCAACACCATAGTACCCTCCAAGCTCATCATCAAGCTGGAGGCCCTGGGTCTCAACCCCGCCCTGTGCAATTGGGTCCTGGACTTTCTGACGGGCCGCCCCCAGGTGCTGAAAGTAGGAAACAACATCTCCACTTCACTGACCCTCAATATCCAGAAGGCTAGGTCAGTACAGGTGCATCAAAGCTGGGACTGAGAGACTGAAAAACAGCTTCTATTTCAAGGGCATCAGACTGCTAAACAGCAATCACTAACTCAGAGAGGCTGCTACCTACATTGAGACCCAATCACTGGTCACCTTAATAAATGGATCACTAGTCACTTTAAACAATGACACTTTAAATAATGCCACTTTAATAATGTTTACATATCTTACATTACTCATATCATATGTATATCCTGTATTTTATACCATCTATTGCACCTTGCCTATGCCGCTCTGCCACCGCTCATCCATATATTTATATGTACATATTCTCATTCACCCCTTTAGATTTGTCTGTATTAGGTAGTTGTTGGGAAATTGTTATATTACTTGTTAGATATTACTGCACTGTCAGAACTAGAAGCACAAGCATTTCGCTACACTTGCATTAAAATCTGCATGTGACCAATAACATTTGATTTAGTCATCAGGAAAACTATGGGTGTTTTCACATATGAAATTCGATACCCTGGTTTGGTTTTCTCGAGCGTTTATTTAAACTCAACTAAATATATATTTTTTTGCTTTCACAAGACCTGAAAATAACAATTTCAGAAAGCGATTTAAGAGACGCACATGACGTCAGCAAGCTAGCTCGTTTATAACGGGCAAAAAGATCCGTGCAACTCACGTTGCCCATTACAATACCTGGTACTCTGGCCCATGTAACTCACACTGCCCATCACAATACCTAGTACTCTGGTCCGTGCAACTCAAGATGCCCATCACAATACCTGGTACTCTGGTCCATTTAACTCACGCTGCCACGTCACAATTCCCACGATGCACACAGGTCCAGGATTAGTTTCAGCCAGAGTTTATTTGCATTTCACACGTGCTTTTTAGCATGGATCAGGGTACCAAACTCTCTATGATCTGGATCATACAGCGGATATGTGAAAGAGCCCTATGTGTGTCTCTCTCTCCCCTGTCTCCTTCTTGCTCTCTCTATCTCACCCTCTCTCCTCTCTTTCTCTCTCCCCTCCCACCTCCCTTCCCCTTTATCTGTCCTATAAGAGCTGATATAATCTACAACCACTATGTAAATGATCTCTGGTAGTCAGAACCATTAGGATCAGAGAGAAGTGTCCCTGCTTTGGGGACTCCGATGGTTGATGGATAATATATTAGGAGATCATTAGCTCCTGGTCCAGTTTGATGTAATTCACTCACATTTTTACCAGTTCAACTGGTGGTAGTATGATGTCATGGCTGTGGAGGTATGTCATGACCATGGTTTTACTATATTCCAGTTAACATTAGTGCATCTTGATGATGAGTAAAATTGTTTGAATGTGTAAGACACAACACTTTATAAGGATCAACCAAAAGGATAGGTGCAACCTAACAACTACCAGGTGTTACTGACAGCAGCTGGTTCCCAATAAAAACATTTAGCATTTCGTTCCCTTTAGGTCCCGTGACTATAAAATGTGTTTTTCTTCGAAGCAAGTCTCGATGATTGAGAAGTGACTGAATGCTCTTGGATGGAAACTAACGAGACAAACATTTCAATGTGATCATTTTGCAGTATTTAAGCCTGCTGTTGCTCTTTTTCCCATGCTCAAATAAAATGACAATGATTTTACCTGCTGTAAAAACCAATGGTAACACTTTACATTGCATAGTGCTGGGTTGACTATTCATGTACTGTAGGACTCTTAAACTCATTTACTATTCAATTAGATTTCAACAATCAGGTATTTTTGTTTGATCTTTTAAAGTCATTACAATCTTGCTAACAACACCATCAATTGCATTGATCTCAGAGTGATTCAATCTCGCCTTTCAGTGATCACACAACCCATGTGATCATATATGTAGGTAAAGTGTTATTGCTTAACCTCTGATCAACCTTTCTTAACTGCTGATCACATGCCATGGGATCCTCACAGCAGTTTGTTTATTGGGTGCTCAAGGTCATTGAAGAACATGTCGACTATTCATTTGGTTGTAAGGTTGTAAAGAAGGTGTCTTCCCCATCACTGTGGCCTTGATGTATTTTTATCCATACGGCAAAAAAATGACAAAGCACAGCTCCGTGTAATGTTGTTAAAAAAAACGTATATAATTTGTTTAGCATGTTGCCTTGAGTTGGAAAATTGGACATGCACCAACAATAAGCCAGTGAAGGCTTACAACTGCATTAGCTAGAAGTCTATTTTGCATGCATTATCTCTCTTCAGCACTCTCTCTATTCCTCTCTCTATACTTCTCACTCTCTCTTTCCCTCTCTCTGTCTCTAACTCTTGCTTATACTTATAGGGCTAGTTCTACACCACAGTGCCAAGTTTGCACCAGTTTAAACACTGGAACCTCCATAGGCCGAAGCCCACAATGGTTTGATTTTGTAATCAAAATAAATCTGCCATTATGAAAGCAACGTCCTGTTCCTTCCCTAACTTCTCCTAAATATTTGTATTTTACATTGCTCAGTTGTCAGAACTTTCAAATTCACAAACAAAAAAGTATTTACATATGTTTTCTATTTTCTGTTTACATCTAATACTACCTTCCAGGGCAAGACAAATGCGCAAAAGCACATTGGTACACAGGCACTAATGTGGCTCCCTGCTAACTGAATGAATGAAGTCAATGGATGAATGGATAACTGTGCACGTGACTTTACTTTGAATTTGAATGAACTGAATGAAGAGGATGAGGGTGAAGAGTGCGATTGAATTAGATTCAATTAAGAACAATGGTGTAATGATGAAGAATTGTGGGCATTGGGGGTGGTCTAATTATTTTATTACGCAAGACTGAAAATATTTTTATTTCTTTATAATTTGAACTTTTATTTTGGAAGACATGTTGAGACCTAAGTCTCTTTTCCAAATGCACCCTGTAAAATACAATATAAAATACACATTAAACACTATATATACATTACCAGTCAAAAGTTTGGACACACCAACTCATTCAAGGGTTTTTCTTTATTTTCACTATTTTCTACGTTGCAAAATGTAGAATAACAGTGAAGGCATCAACACTATGAAATAACACATATGGAATCATGTAGTAAGCAAAAAAGTGTTAAATAAATCAAAATAGATTTTAGATTTTAAATTCTTCAAAGTAGCCACCCTTTGCCTTGAGAGCGTTGCACACTCTTAGCATTCTCTCAATCAGCTTCATGAGGAGTGCTTTTCCAACAGTCTTCCCACGTATGCTGAGCACTTTTTGGCTGCTTTTCTTTTGCTCTGCGGTCCAACTCATCCCAAACTATCTAATTTGGGTTAAGGTCAGGTGATTGTGGAGGCCAGGTCAGCTGATGCAGCACCATCACTCTTTTTCTCGGTCAAATAGCCCTTACACAGCCTAGAGGTGTGTTTTGGGTCATTGTCCTGTTGATAAATGGGATGGTGTATCGCTGAAGAATGCTGAGGTAGCCATGCTGGTTAGGTGTGCCTTGAATTCTAAATAAATCACTGACAGTGTCACCAGCAAAGCACCTCCACACCATCACACCTCCTCCTCCATGCTTCTCGGTGGGAAACACACATGCAGCGATCATCTGTTTTTCTACTCTCCTTCTCACAAAGACACGGCCGATGGAACCAAAAATCTCTAATTTGGACTCATCAGACCAAAGGACAGATTTCCACCGGTCTGATGTCGATTGCTCGTGTTTCTTGGCCCAAGGAAGTCTTCTCTTATTATTTTTGTCCTTTAGTGGTGGTTTCTTTGCAGCAATATGACCATGAAAGCCAGATTCACATAGTCTCCTCTGAACAGGTGATGTTGAGAGGTGTCTGTTACTTGAACTCTGTGAAGGCTGCAATTTGAGGTGCAGTTAACTCTAATGAACTTATCCTCTGCAGCAGAGGTAACTCTGGGTGTTCCTTTCCTGTGGCGGTCCTCATGAGAGCCAGTTTCATCATAGCGCTTGATGGTTTTTGTGACTGCACTTCAAGAAACTTTAAAAGTTCTTGACATTTTCAGGATTGACTGACCTTCAAGTCATAAAGTAATGATGTACTGTTTCTTTCACTTCGCTTATTTGAGCTGTTCTTGCCATATTATGGACTTGGTCTTTTACCAAATAGGGCTGTCTTCTGTATACTACCTTGTCCCAACACAATTGATTGGCTCAAACGCATTAAGAAGGAAATAAATTCCACAAATTAACTTTTAACAAGGCACACCTGTTAATTGAAATGCATTCCAGGTGACTACCTCATGAAGCTGATAAAATGCTAAGAGTATGCAAAGCTGTCATCAAGGCAAACGGTGGCTACTTTGAAGAATCTCAAATATACACTCCTCAAAAAAATAAAGGGAACACTTAAACAACACAATGTAACTCCAAGTCAATCACACTTCTGTGAAATCAAATTGTCCACTTAGGAAGCAACACTGATTGACAATACATTTCACATGCTGTTGTGCAAATGGGATAGACAACAGGTGGAAATTATAGGCAATTAGCAAGACACCCCCAATAAAGGAGTGGTTCTGCAGGTGGGGACCACAGACCACTTCTCAATTCCTATGCTTCCTGGCTGATGTTTTGGTCACTTTTGAATGCTGGTGGTGCTTTCACTCTAGTGGTAGCATGAGACGGAGTCTACAACCCACACAAGAGGCTCAGGTAGTGCAGCTCATCCAGGATGGCACATCAATGCGAGCTATGGCAAGAAGGTTTGCTGTGTCTGTCAGCGTAGTGTCCAGAGCATGGAGGCGCTACCAGGAGACAGGCCAGTACATCAGGAGACGTGGAGGAGGCCGTAGCAGGGCAACAACCCAGCAGCAGGACCGCTACCTCCGCCTTTGTGCAAGGAGGAGCAGGAGGAGTACTGCCAGAGCTCTGCAAAATGACCTCCAGCAGGCCACAAATGTGCATGTGTCTGCTCAAACGGTCAGAAACAGACTCCATGAGGGTGGTATGAGGGCCTGACGTCCACAGGTGGGGGTTGTGCTTACAGCCCAACACCATGCAGGACGTTTGGCATTTGCCACTGGCGCCCTGTGCTCTTCACAGATGAAAGCAGGTTCACACTGAGCACGTGACAGACGTGACAGAGTCTGGAGATGCCGTGGAGAACGTTCTGCTGCCTGCAACATCCTCCAGCATGACCAGTTTGGCGGTGGGTCAGTCATGGTGTGGGGTGGCATTTCTTTGGGGGGCCGCACAGCCCTCCATGTGCTCGCCAGAGGTAGCTTGACTGCCATTAGGTATCAAGATGAGATCCTCAGACCCCTTGTGAGACCATATGCTGGTGCGGTTGGCCCTGGGTTCCTCCTAATGCAAGACAATGCTAGACCTCATGTGGCTGGAGTGTGTCAGCAGTTCCTGCAAGAGGAAGGCATTGATGCTATGGACTGGCCCGCCCGTTCCCCAGACCTGAATCCAATTGAGCACATCTGGGACATCATGTCTCGCTCCATCCACCAACGCCACGTTGCACCACAGACTGTCCAGGAGTTGGCGGATGCTTTAGTCCAGGTCTGGGAGGAGATCCCTCAGGAGACCATCCGCCACCTCATCAGGAGCATGCCCAGGCGTTGTAGGGAGGTCATACAGGCACGTGGAGGCCACACACACTACTGAGCCTCATTTTGACTTGTTTTAAGGACATTACATCAAAGTTGGATCAGCCTGTAGTGTGGTTTTCCACTTTATTTTTGAGTGTGACTCCAAATCCAGACCTCCATGGGTTGATAAATTGGATTTCCATTGATTATTTTTGTGTGATTTTGTTGTCAGCACATTCAACTATGTAAAAAAAAAAGTATTTAATAAGATTATTTCTTTCATTCAGATCTAGGATGTGTTTAAGTGTTCCCTTTATTTTTTTGAGCAGTATATTTTGATTTGTTTAACACTTTTTTGGTTACTACATGATTCCATATGTGTTATTTCAAAGTTGTAACGTCTTCACTATTATTCAACAATACAGAAAATAGTAAAACATTAAGAAAAATCCTTGAATGAGTAGGTTTGTCCAACATTTTGACTGGTACTGTATATGTATGTATGTATGTATGTATGTATGTATGTATGTATGTATGTATGTATGTATGTATGTATGTATGTATGTATGTATGTATGTATGTACACACATTAGAATACACAAACACAGTCATGGTAAGCACAAATAAAACATCACAAATCACCAGAAAACAGCTACATTCATTCACAAATAAATAAATCCCCAATCAATACTTTAAATTGCCTGAATGGCACCAGAACATTAAGATGAAATGTATTTAGAATTTTGTTCCAGCAATACGGTGCATTAAAACTAAAAGCAGAGTTGCCTAGCTCAGTGGAGACCCTAGGAACCTCAAGAGTTAACCAATCCTGTGAAGGGGTTATGCAACTCAGGTGTCTATACTTCAACTGCAAAGTTAGATAAGACGGAAGTTTATGAAGTAGGGCCTTGTAAACAAAAAGGGAGTAATGTAGAGATCTATAGGTCTTTAGCGAAGTCCAGCCAACCTTTCGATACAGGATACAGTGAGCATCAAATCTGCCGCAGTTTCATCAGCTGTCCGGGTGGCTGGTCTCAGATGATCCCGCGGATGAATAAGCTGGATGTGGAGGTCCTTGCCTGGCGTGGTTTTCGCCTAAAATGTCATACCCAAATCTAACTGCCTGTAGCTCAGGCCATTATGCAAGGATATGCATATTCTTAGTACCACTTGAAAGGAAACACTTTGAAGTTTGTGGAAATGTGAAAGGAATGTAGAGGAATATAACACAGTAGATCTGGTAAAAGATAATACAAAGAAAAAACAACCGTTATATTGTACCGTCATCTTTGAAATGCAAGAGAAAGGCCATAATGTACTATTTCAACCCAGGTAAAATACTAGATGGCAGCAGCGTACGTGCAACGTTTTAGACTGATCCAATGAACCATTGCATTTCTGTTCAAAATTTGGGCTCAAGACTGCCCAAATGTGCCTAATTTGTTTATTAATAACTTTTCATGTTCAAAATTGTGCACTCTCCTCAAACAACAGCAAGATTTTCTTTCACTGTAAATTGAACAGTGCAGTTAGATTAACAAGATTTTAAACTTTCTGCCAATATCAGATATGTCTATGTCCAGGGAAATGTTCTTGTTACTTACAACCTCATGCTAATCGCATTAGCCTATGTTAGCTCAACCGTTCTGTGACGGGACACCAATTCCGAAGAAGTTAACTCCTCTAGTGCACAAAGGTTAGCCGAGGGAGGACGTTAGACTCCTATAACATTTATGGATTGTAACGGTTGTCGTCGGATTGAGACCAAAACGCAGCGGGTATATGTGTACTCATCTTCTTTTATTACGGAAAGAAGGAAAAAACAAAATAAACATGTACACCAAACGAACACAACGAAGAAAAAACAGTCCTGTAAGGCCATAAGCTATACATGGAACAATCTCCCACAAACACTAAACCAAACACATACCCATATAGAGGACTCTCAATCAGAGGCAACGAGAAAACGCCTGCCTCCAATTGAGAGTCCAACCCCAATAAACAAAACATAGAAATACAAAAGACTAGACAGAACATAGAAATACACTAACATAGAACAGTACCCCAAAACCCGGAAATAATAAATCAAACACCCTACTAAATAAGCCACCACCCCGAACCACATAAAACAAATACCCTCTGCCACGTCCTGACCGAACAACAATAACAAATAACCCTTATACTGGTCAGGACGTGACATGGATATATTTTTCCCAGACAAAGGCTTAAAGATAGTAGCTCAATTTTTGGGGCAATGGAAATGGATTTTATTAAAGAGACAGAGAAATCATTTTTTATAAAAATGGCCACTCCACCACCTCTACCCTATCTGTCCGCTCTGAACAGGATAACCTTCAATATTAATATCAGAGTCCAGAATGTCCCCAGAGATCCAAGTTTCAGTCAATACCAGATTTTGTAATCCAGTTTTGTAAGTAAGCTCCTAATGTTCAGATGCATCAATCCAAGACCTTTACAATAAAGTCACATGGAAACTCCAACTCAAACAAGCTACGTTCAATAGGCGGTTGCAGGCCCTATCTGATGGTTGATATTGACATAGTTGGTATTGCTTTAAGATTGCATAAAACAGCACCATTTGGTCTATCCCTATTAGTAATAGAGGAATGGAAAGAAATTGGAATTACTATTCCAAGTTTAGCACAATAGGGCCTGAGGTCACAGCCAATGTCAATATGAGGAACTCTCCGAGTAACCAATGATGGAATGTTATAAACTGACATACATGGGATTTAGTCACTATCGTGCAAAAGCCCAAGCCCTCTACATGATTTGGAAACCGAGGCGGCATTGAAGTTTATTGAATTCACATTTGAACTAAAAGCACTGGGTGAGCAAACCACAGTGGGCTCCTCTTTTGAGCTAACAATAGGATATCTGAGACTGGAGTTCAAACAAATAGGTACAAGATTACAACTGACAACACCCCTGGCAGTATAGACAACAGTGCAACGATAACGCATAGAGAGGATGGGAGGTATTACCTGACTAGGGCATATATGTATAATTTCCCATCGGTTAGATTCAAATCAGGCACTGAGTACAACATGCAACGTGTGTAGTTCACAATGGCAAGCCGAACCAAACTAATGGACACACTGATAGCAATGCAGATGTTGCAGAATTTGCATAAGCTGGAGTCAGATGGAGGATCGGATATTGAGCCTGAAATCGCCGATGCTGATGACATTGTGGTGTCTTCATCTGATTCTGATGTTGACTTCAAGCCTTCAATGCCTGAGCGTTGCCACAGAAAAACCAGAACAGTGCCAACTGAGACGGTGATCCCAACTGCCATGGTGAGACAGGAGTCTGGAAGGGATGGCACGGTTTGGGTAGATCAGGGCGATGAGCGCATAACAGGAAGGTGGCCTTCCCAGAATATTCTCACTGAGAGAGAAGGCCCTACAGCTCACACGAAAAGACACATAGCCAGTGCACTCGACCGTTTTCGACCACGCAGATGTTGCAGCACATCAGAGGTGATACTGTTGTTTATGCGCAGAGAAAAAGAAAACAGTACGTGGGACATGGCTATGGATAAATTCAAACCATTCATTGCGCTTTTGTATGTCCGTGGGGCATACATATGTAGGACCTTAATGTTGTGTATTGATATTCTAGTTTGTCCCTTTAAGGCACCCTGCTTACCTACATTGGAATGCTTGGAATGTTTTGTCCTGTGAAATGCATTAAACAATGCCCACGTTAGACTATTCTGCCGTCTCATGCCCTGTCCTTATATTAGTTGTATTAGTAATACAGTGTGTTATACAACAAAACTGGCAACGAGGAAGAAACGTTATCACCTTTGCGTTCATTATTTTTGGTAGAAAGTCTGAGTTTAATTCATTTTTTTCACTGTAGACGCAAAGAAAACATGTAGTTATCCTGTCGAGTGATGCTAGTTAGCTGCTGATGTCAGAGCAAGGAGAGCCTCAAGGAATATGAAGAGTTTCACTGCAGGGCAAAGGGAAGTCACTGAGAGAGAAAAAAAGGACTGGGAGTAAAGGACAGTCTAAAAAGTGTGAAAAAGAAAAATAATGAACTGAAAATATCTGCACTAGTGGGAAATATAGGAACATTTGATGAATCTGTGGAATAATGGAGTTCTTACACAGAACGTTTTGAGTACTATATGTTGGCAAATGGAATTAAAGCAGAAGTAGTTGAACCAATATTTTTGACTGTTATGGGAGGAAAAACATTCAATCTAGAATCTGGTGATAAATCATATGATGAAATTGTGGCTACCTTAAAAGGACATTTTTCTCCCCAACCATTGATAATCGCAGAGAGATTCAGGTTTCATAAGAGAAATCAAGAGGGGGCGGAGTCAATCTCACAGTTTGTGGCTGTATTGAAACAGTTATCTGAACACTGTGAATTTGGGCGATCACCGAGTGGCACTATACGTGATAGGTTAGTGTGTGGCATGCGCAGCGAGGCAATTCAGAAATGCCTTTTGACTGAGAGTACATTACAAAGAGCAATAGAAGTGAGCATGTCAATGGAAATGGCAAATAAAGACGCACAGCAGCTATGTGCACGGATTAAAAAAGGTAGTAGCTGGCAAGCCATGCTATCACTGTGGGAAACCTGGTCACCAAGCAGAGGCGTGTTTGTGCAAAGACTTAGACTGCAGAAGATGTGGAAAAAAGGGACACATCGAACGAGCATGTAAAAACAAAAGACACAATCTAACAAAAGTACTGAAAAAAGAAAGTGACTTCAGGAATTACAAAAAGAAAGAGCATAAAATGGAGCACACAGAAGATGAACAAAGTGATACCCTGTCTGAAGGGGAAGAATCTTTGCATGTTTTGTCCATTTCAGACATTGGACACAGACACTGAGTGATTCGGCAACTGGATGGAAAGCAGTATGGATGCTGTATACCAGGAGAAACTACATCACCTCACACCCCAGCCCACAAAAATGGCGCTGAAACATACACTGGTGAGACTGTTCCATTGAGAGGAAGCGTGATTGTTACAGTGAGCTCAACAAACAGAAGGTAAAGCTAGCACTCTACATCATGAAAGGCAACCATCCAGCTTTGCTAGGTTGCACATGGCTGGAAAATATTTAACTAAACTGGCAGGAAATTCACATGGTTGCAAAAGAGGACAAAAACCTACAAGGGATGTTGAAGGAACACGTGGATGTGTTCAATGGAGAACTTGGCAGAATGAAGGACATAACAGTTAAACTGACCGTGAAACAAGACAGCAATTGAAAATGCTTCAAAACTAGACCTGTCCCATACGCCATAAAACCAAAAGTTGAAACTGAGCTAAACAGACTAGTTGAGAGTGGATGATTGGATCCAGTGAATGTTAGTGAATGGACTACACCCCTTGTTCCAGTCATAAAAAAAGATGGATCAGACTCTGTGGTGATTTCAAGTCACCATTAACCCTGTCTTGACTGCTGAAAAATATCCACTACCCCTCGTTGATGACCTCTCCACTTGTTTAGCTGGAGGACAAAATTCAGTAAGATAGACTTATGTCAGGCCTAAACTCAGCAAAAAAAGAAACATCCCTTTTTCAGGACCCTGTCTTTCAAAGATTATTCGTAAAAAAATCCAAATAACTTCCCAGATATTCATTGTAAAGGGTTTAAACACTGTTTCCTATGCTTGTTCAATGAACCATAAACAATTAATGAACATGCACCTGTGGAACGGTCGTTAAGATACTAGCAGCTTACAGACGGTAGACAATTAAGGTCACAGTTATGAAAACTTAGGACACTAAAGAGGCCTTTCTACTGACTCTGAAAAACACCAAAAGAAAGATGCCCAGGGTCCCTGCTGATCTGCGTGAACGTGCTTTAGGCATGCTGCAAGGAGGCATGAGGACTGCAGATGTGGCCAGGGCAATAAATTGCAATGTCCGTAGTGTGAGATGCCTAAGACAGCGCTACAAGGAGACAGGACGGAGAGCTGATTGTCCAGTGGCACACCACGTGTAACAACACCTGCACAGGATCGGTACATCCGAACAGCACACCTGCTGGACAGGTACAGGATGGCAAAAACAACTGCCCGAGTTACACCAGGAACACACAATCCCTCCATCAGTGCTCAGACTGTCCAAAATAGGCTGAGAGAGGCTGGACTGAGGGCTTGTAGGCCTGTTGTAAGGAACGTCCTCACCAGACAACACCGGCAACAACGTCGCCTATGGGCACAAAACCACCATCGCTGGATCAGACAGGACTGGCAAAAGTGCTCTTCACTGACAAGTCGTAGGTTTTGTCTCACGGGGGGGATGGTCGGATTCGCGTTTATCGTCAAAGGAATGAATGTTACACCAAGGCCTGTACTCTGGAGCGGGATCAATTTGGAGGTGGAGGGTCCGTCATGGCCTGGGCCAGTGTGTCACAGCATCATCGGACTGAGCTTGTTGTCATTGCAGGCAATCTCAACGATATACGTTCAGGTAAGACATCCTCCTCCCTCATGTGGTACCCTTCCTGCAGGCTCATCCTGACATGACCCTCCAGCATGACATTGCCACCAGCCATACTGCTCGTTCTGTGTGTGATTTACTGCAAGACAGGAATGTCAGTGTTCTGCCATGGCCAGCAAAAAGCCCGGATCTCAATCGAATTGAGCACGTCTGGGAACTGTTGGATCGGAGGGTGAGGGCTAGGGCCATTCCCCCCAGAAATATCCGGGCACTTGCAGATGCCTTGGTGGAAGAGTGGGGTAACATCTCACAGCAAGAACTGGCAAATCTGGTTCAGTCCATGAGGAGGAGATGTACTGAGATACTTAATGCAGCTGGTGGCCACACCAGAAACTGACTGTTACTTTTGAGTTTATGTCTCAGTTGTTCATATAAATATTTACACATGTTAAGTTTGCTGAAAATAAACGCAGTTGACAGTGGGAGGACATTTCTTTTTTTGCTGAATTTACAAACAACACCCCATAATGACAAATTGAAAACAGGCTTTTAAAAATGTTTGAAAATTTACAGAAACAGAAATATCTTATTTACACAAGTATTCAGACCCTTTGCTATGAGACTCGAAATGGAGCTCAGGTGAATCCTGTTTCTGTTGATCATCCTTGAGATGTTCCTAGAACTTGATTGCAGTCCACCTGTTGTAAATTCAATTGATTGGACATGATTTGGAAAGGCACACACCTGTCTAGTGCATATGTTATCGTGTATGAGACAGAGACAGGATTGTGTTGAGGCACAGATCTGGGGAAGAGCACCAAACAATGTCTGCAGCATTGAAGATCCCCAAGAACACAGTTGCCTCCATAATTCTTAAATGGAAAAAGTTTAGAACCACCAAGACTCTTCCTAGACCTGGCCACCCGGTCAAACTGAGAAATCAATGTTCACTCTAACAGAGCTCCAGACTTCCTCTGTGGAGATGGGAGAACCTTCTAGAAAGACAACCCTCTCTGCAGCACTGCAACAATCATGTATTTATGGTAGAGTGGCCAGACGGAAGCCACTCCTCAGTAAAAGGCACATGACAGCCCGCTTGGACTTTGCCAAAAAGCACCTAAAGGACTCCCAGACCATGAAATGAAACCAAGATTGAACTATTTGGCCTGAATGCCAAACGTCATGGCTGGAGGAAACCTGGCACCATCCCTACGGTGAAGCATGGGGGTGGCAGCATAGTGTGGGAATGTTTTTCTGCGGCATGGACTGGGAGACTAGTCAGGATCGAAGGAAAGATGAACGGAGCAAAGTACAGATGAAAACCTGCTCCAGAGCGCTCAGGACCTCAGACTGAGGCGAAGGTTCACCTTCCAACAGGACAATGACCCTAAGCACACATCCAAGATAACGCGGGAGTGGCTTTGGGACAAGTCTCTGAATGTCCTTGAGTGGCCCAGCCAGAGCCCGGACTTGAACCTGATCGAAAATCTCTAGAAAGACCTGAAAATAGCTGTGCAGCGGCACTCCCCAACCAACCTGACAGAGCTTGAGAGGATCTGCAGAGAACAATAGGAAAAACTCCCCAAATACAGGTGTTCGAGGCTTATACCGTCATACCCACAAAAGACTTGAGGCTGGAATCACTGCCAAAGGTGTTTCAACAAAGTACTTCCATTTTATTTTTATACACTTGCAAAAATGTCAAAAAACCTGTTTTTGTTTTGTCATTATGAGGTATTGTGTATAGATTGATGAGGGGAAAAAAATATTTAAATCATTTTAGAATAAGGCTGTAACGTAACAAAATGTGGAAAAGGTCAAGGGGTCTGATTACTTTCCGAATGCACAGTAAATGAAGATGTCATCACCCAGATTTGGCACAGTATTAAGGGGACACCACCTCATTTTGAGTTTCGTATATATATCGCTCTCCTGTTTTCTACCATTTGTACATGGCTGTACCCCTTTATTTTGTAATTTGAAGGTAAAGGTAGTGAACATTTAAACGCGTGTGGATAATCCTTGTAAAGTTAACAAATCTTTTTGGTGACGAAAATAAAACTTAGTCAGCTTGTATGTTACGTTGCGGTAGCTAACCAAGAAACAGTGAGTTAGCCAGTTAGCAATTTTTTTTTTGAGCGACAGAGAGCAGGAGCCACTGGAGGGAATCTCGGCGGTGAGAATTTGTACCCCCCCTGTACATCGCAACCCCCGTACATCGTTAATGAGAATCAAGGACAAGTTTACGTTACAATGGCAATGTTTGGGACTATCAATTCGTTTTTGGAAGAGAACGAGGACTAGACAGAATATGTGGCAAATGGAATTTCAAATAAGGCTCAACAGCGCTCTATTGTTTTGAGTGTGTGTGGGGCTAAAATTTACAAGCTAATGAGGAATTTGGCTACACCAATTAGAAATTCCTTTTGTTGATCTAGTTGCTCTCGTTCAGACTCGCCACAATTCACAGCCTTCAGTGATCATACAGCGGTTCAAGTTTAAATGCCATTTTCTGAAAACAGGTCAGTCTGTTGTCATCTTTATTGCTGAATTACATCAACACTCTGAACATTGTGAGTTATGGGCTGTGTTAGAGGACGTGCTCCGTGACAAATTAGTCAATAATGAGGACAGCATACAATGCTGTTTGCTGGTGGAAGCCACACTCACTTTCAAGAGAGAATTGGACATATCTTGAGTCCAGGTACCACAGTGATCTTCAAGTTGCAAAGTCTGGGCTCTACAAAGAGGCCTGAGTTCCCAACTTGGAATTCTGAGTTGGATGACTGTTAAAAAAAAGAAAATCTTCAGTCAGAGCTTTTTTTCCCCATTTGTCTTGAACTCATTGAAGTCAGAGATTTCCCAGTTCCGAGGTCCCAGTTGTTTTGGACACTGCATGATACTGTCACTAGCAATACAACTAGGACTGGTCATTTGCTAGCAACACACACAGCAACATACTAGCTAGATACAAAACAGAACAGCAAATTAAGTGGTAATTTTTCGACAATTTACATTTACTATATGAAATATCTTCAGCGGTCACATTACATCAATATATGAAGTTGGCAAAGTGACAGTGATAACTCCAATCACAAGGTGAGGCAACACCACTTAGATTATACAGCAGTCTGGTCTTCTGTTAGTCAGCACGTTAACTCGCTCACACACATTTCCAACACCCTGTCCTGATTTATCCTATCAGCTCTGAACCAGGCACAGCACAATGTTTCATAACAACCAACGTCTGGGCACACACGGCTGACAGTGGGGAACAAAAAAGAGATAGATATAGCGGTTGAGGACACAATATGACGTCCCACCGCCAGATAGGCCAACTGCAAACAGACTTACAAGTCACTGAGACCTGATAATGTCAGCCAGTGATTGGAAAGTATTTGCTTTCAAATGAAACCGCTTTTTGCGCTTCAAATATCTCCTGTTGCACCTCCCTCTCGACGACATGATTAGATGTAGGTGTCAGGAATCAGAGCGCTGTGGAGCTGTGGCATGTCAAAGATAGTCGGGTGTCTTCTGTGGAGTTAGATTGAATAACGGCATTGTGGTTCCATCATCAAAACAGTTCATGTGTGTGATGGGATGTTGTGCATGTTTGGAAGCCAAAGTCAAATTTCAATTTTTGTTGTTAATATATGATAAAGCTATTGAACTTGTGTTAGCACTTTATAATGGTCAGTTAGCACTAAACCCAATGCCGCTAACAGAGAAACAACGCCACTAACAGAGAAACAATGCCGCTAACAGAGAAACAATCATTCTTTACAGAATGTCATGTAAAGAATGATGTCAAAAAAGAAGCAGCTGACGTACAGAATCAAACCAAAATTTCCCAATCAACTCAAATGTACAGGCTCAGCCTCTGAATCACAAATTAAAATCCCAAATCAAGCCTCTGTTGTAGTTGAGAAGTAATTTGCCGGCGAGCCTAACCTAGTAGCGCTAGCTACTACAGGAGTATTGCAGGCTAAGCAATAATTTCTTTGTCCTCCAATGAAAGTAAGGGCCCAACTCAATCAGATCCGCTTTAGCCAACATCCGCATAGCTGATGTTTTGACGGTGTCGGAGGTAGAACTGTGTTAAGAGCTGTCAAATCCACAAGCAGCTCCTGGTATTATACATAAAGCGGACATTTCCATTTGCTGGACGGAGTCACATTAAGATAAATCCCATGCAGCCTTGTCATTATTTCTATATAGATTACACTTTCTCGTTTTGAGCTTCTAATGCGAGTAGGATGGGTGTGGCTTCATGGCAATGATCAAGAGCTGCTGCTCACCGATTTGACACCTCCGACACCACCAACACATCAGCTATGCGGGTGTCGGCTATTGCCGGTTAATTCTTAATCTGACTGAATCTAGGCCTAAATGTTCAATTCAGTTCAATTGCAAAATCCAGCAAGAAATCCCAAAATAAACCAAACTTCTTATTGGATATGTAGTAAAAACCATAGAAATCACAGAAATAGCTGAATTACTCTTCAGAAATATCAATTAAGAAGGGATGTGCTTTAAAATACAATACGTGCAATATAAATACATTTGAATGATGCTTCACACTTTATTTGGATAGTCCCCAAGTAGATGGTTTGTAGATGATCAGTAGTTGTTTAATAACTATCAACAACATTTCAGCTAATTAGCCACTAATGCAACCCCTAGCCCTAACCCAACCCTAAACTAACCCTTATTCTTTTTACTTTTTTTAACCCTTAACCTAACCCCCTTTTTCTCCCAAATTTCGTGCCAGCCAATTGCGATCCAATTACGATTTTGTCTCATCGTTGCAACTCCCAAACGGGCTCGGGAGAGACGAAGGTCGAGTCATGCGTCCCCTGAAACATGACCCGCCAAACAGAACTTCTTAACATCAGCCTGCTTAACCCGGATGCCAGCTGCACCATTGTGTCAGAGGAAACATCTTTCAACTGATGACCAAAGTCAGCCTGCAGGCGCCACAAGGAGTCGCTATAGCGCGATGAGCCAAGTAAAGCAGCCCCTGGTCAAAACCTCCCCTAACCGGGACAACGGTGGACCAATTGTGCGCCACCCTACGGGACTTCCGGTCACGGCCAGTTGGGATCGAACCCGGGACTGTAGTGACGCCTCAAGCACTGCGATGCAGTGCCTTAGACGGCTGCGCCACTCAGGAGGCCCTTAACCCCTATTCTAAACTTAACCCGAACCGTAACAGGCAGTTGCTTATCAACAGATACTTTGTTGATAGTATGACCATCTATAGATCATCTATACGGGACTATCCAAATAAAGTGTGATCGAATGTTACATTTTTACAGGCTAAAGCCCTATTCGCGGACGACTAGTATTACTATAGAGGGTGGGTTATGTAATAATTACCCCAGCATGTCCGTTTTATCTTTTTAACTTAAGCTCTATTTGCACTGGACTAGTATTACTATAGAACGTTGTTAAGCAATTATACCACAGCATGTCCATTTTTCCCATGGACACTTCAAAACGGGATTAGTTTTACCAAACTGCCCCTGTAATAATTTTTTTTCCTCATTCAAAATGAACCGTTATGATGGAAGCCTGGAGGCTCTTCTAGGTGTGATATTTCACGTCTAGGGATAGCCTAATATTGGCCTAATAGTCTTCAGTTCGGAGAAAGTCAAAATATTAAAGCAAATCAATAAGAACCATGAACTGTAACATATGCAGACATTTAATTACCTGACGTATTTGGCAATGTATCAATTCATTGGCAGAATATCCTCCACTTCATTTTGTAAAAGAAAAGTACGTCATTAGGAAAGTTGATTTGTGACAAAACAGTTCATTTATCTGTTGGCTACGTGCATAGCACTTTGTTTTAAGCATCCATTTGTTTCCAATGTTCTTACCCAAACTGGGTGCAGTGCAGCACCTGTTAAACTCTGTAATATCCCTCAAAACACAGGGATGACGATTCACACAGAGTAAGTATTATCAGAGGACCTGGGAGTTTGCCAAAAAGCTGTAGGGTTTTAGGGCTGGAATAATAACTTTCCTGCCAAGTAAAAATTACTGACATGGCAGATTTGGACGGGACTTAAACCTTGTGCTGACATGAAATTGTTTAAAGCAAATCCAACCCTTGTGATCTAGGTGGTGAAATGTATGGAAGCAGGAGATGATGGGATCTTAGCTTAAAACATACACACAACTACTACCACCAAGTTCAATGCCAGATACTTTTCTCCCAGAAGATCTGAGTGGCACTTGGAGGTGCTGCTGTAACGATGAAGAGGGTTTTGCCTTAGACTATCGCAACAATTTCACTGTCTATGCTAAATGTGTTTAAATTGTATAATGAAGAAAATAGTTGGGCTATAAGAAATACTTTTTATTCAATGGGGCTAGGCAAAGCAGAGATGACAATATTTTTTATTTCACCCATACAACAATATAGCCTATTATTAAAGTACAGTATGTTTACAATATCACAAACAATAGTCTTTTACACTTTTCAAATGACATGTTATATATTCATATGGTTTTGTCATGACGTCAAGGAGCTCTCTACTTAAATGGCACGACAGAATCATTCAGATAGTCCAAAGCACAGCGTATGACATCCATCTCATATAACTGAAGGATGTCTCCTTTCATATCTGGAAAAGAACAAAGTAGAAGTAGAAAATGATCCAGCTGCAACATTTTTCATCTTCACAGTGGGAATCCAGTCGACATGTGTGTCTTGATAGAGGTGAGCTGGTGAACCTACAGTAGAACATAAATAAATGAAAAACACTCCTGATGTTACAATATCACTTCTTCAGGTCACCTATACCATCAGGGGAATTAAGTGTTTGGTTGTGTTTAATTCATTCACGTGTTTTAGTGTCATAAAGATGAAATCTATTGTCGGGTTAGAACAACCAATAGTCAACACAGCAGGTTGTCCTATCCCACTGAAGCCTTTGTTCCATACATTCTCCCTCTTAATGAATAAAGTTCTCAACAAATTATCATTGGGTTATTATATGAATATATGATAACCACTGGCGTTTTTTGGACAATAATGTCCTCCAGGGTATATGGATGTCATATCGTACAATTTGCGTCTTCCCTTTTTATGACCATGGCTAGAAGGGATCCAGATTTTGTCAAATAAATGTAATATTTTACATTTCGTTGCAGATTAGGAGCATTTACGCAGCAGGTTAGGAAAATTAGGTTAAGGTAAGGAAAAGGGATAGGGTTAGCTAAAATGTATTTGACAAAAGCAGGATCCCTTTTAGCCAGGACCCCTTTTCAGCCTAGATTACATGGTTGCATTCAACACAAGGTTGTTTTTATTGATCTGTTGTCAGTGTCAGTAGAGTAGGCCTAGGCTACCAAAGTATTAAAAAAGATTCCGCTAATGTCTCCAGTCATATAAAGTGTAGTAGAATTGCATGAAATGTTTATCAAAGGCCACATTTTTCCTGTGCAATGGAAGAAATACGTCTCTGATATAGCCTATAAGCCTATGACATTTTTTACATTACATTTACATTACATTTTAGTCATTTAGCAGACGCTCTTATCCAGAGCGACTTACAGTAGTGAATGCATACATTTCATACATAATAGCCTATATTATCACTATCCATACTACTCATCACATTACGAATGGTTGGCTTACATTAGTATGCAAATGCAATGATAGAGGCATGCAATCCTCTGTTATAAAGGTGCCTTTTTACGGTGAAAAAATTGCTTCCCCAAAACTTGAAACTCATGCGACTACAAGCTATCTAGCTAGCTAGCTAATTTTGATTAACTTCGATAGCATTGTTTTTAACACCTGGTTAACATAACAGCTAAACTAAATTCTAAATTGATCAGACTTGACTTACCAGTGATGAAATATTCGTAGCAGACCCTGTACTGACAGCTGTCTGGGTTCAGGTCTTGACGGGCAAAAATATTTCTTTGCTTTGTGGAGCGTTCTTGAGTCTTATCGCGTTGGTATCACCAATGGTATTTCATCATTGCGGGGAATCTGAAAACATATTTTTTCCTGTTGTCTTTCCTGCCTTGTTAGAGCAACTCCACAGAAAATGACTGTAGTGATGAATCAACTAGTTTTAGGCACTGTTATCATGTAGTTTGGGGTAGCCATCCATGTCATGGGCGTCGTAAGGATTGGACCAAGGCGCAGCGGGTAAAGTTCTCATCTTCTTTCTTTATTAAAGAAAACACTTAAACAAAATAAACTGACGACGAAAACAGTCCAGTAAGGTGCACAGACTATACTGGAAACAACCACCCACAAAACACAAGTGAAAACAAACCCCACTAAATATGGCCTCCAATTAGAGACAACGACAACCAGCTGCCTCTAATTGGAGGTCATTGCCAAAAACCCAACATAGAAATAGAAAACTAGATATACACATAGAAATAGAAAATATAGAACATAAACCAAAAACACACAAAACAAACACCCCCTGCCATGCCCTGTCCCAACTACAATGACAAATAACCCCTTTTACTGGTCAGGACGTGACAATCCAGCTGTTGTCGTCGGAAGAATTCATGCTGTCTTCCAACATGGCCGCCATGAGACTTGTACGTCAACTGCAAGCCCTCTATAGTAATACTAGTCCCGTGAGAATAGGGCTTTAGTTATTGTACTATCTCTCTGTGGTGCGCAGCAACAGTGTCAGTGTAGCAGAGAACTATATGAGATGCATCTGTATTTTTCGTAGCTGTTACATACTTCCACAGACCAATGCTGGCACTAAAACCGCACTCAATGAGCTGTATACACCATAAAAAGAACAGGAAAACGTTCATCCAGAGGCAGCGTTCCTAGTGGCCGGGGACTTAAATGCATGGAAGCTTAAATCAGTTTTACCTAATTTCTATCAGCACATTAAATGTGCAACCAGAGGGAAAACAATTCTCGACCACCTCTACTCCACACACAGAGACGCATACAAAGCTCTCCCTCTCCCTCCATTTGGCAAATCTGACCATAATTCTATCCTCCTGATTCCTGCTTACAAGCACAAATTCAAGCAGGAAGCACCAGTAACTCGGTCAGATGAAGCAAATGCTAAACTACAGGACTGCTTTGGTAGCACAGACTGGAATATGTTCCGGGATATCTTCCGGGATGCTTCCGATGGCATTGAGGAGTACATCACATCAGTCACTGGCTTTATCAATAAGTGCATCTAGGATGGGGTATGTACGTGACTGCACGTACATACCCCAACCAGAAGCCATGGATTACAGGCAACATTCGCACTGAGCTAAAGGATAGAGCTGCTGCTTTCAAGGAGTGGAACTCCTAGAATAAGAAATCCCGCTAATAAGAAATCCTGCTATGCCCTCCGACGAACCATCAAACAGGCAAAGCGTCAATACAGGACTAAGATCAAATCGTACTACACTGGCTCTGATGCTTGTCGGATGTGGCAGGGCTTGCAAACTATTACAGACTACAAAGGGAAGCACTGCCTAGAGCTGCCCAGTGACACAAGCCTACTAGATGAGCTAAATAATTCCTGTGCTCGCTTCGAGGCAAGTAACACTGACACATGCATGAGAGCATCAGCTGTTCCTGACGACTGTGTGATCATGCTCTCCACAGCCGATATGAGTAAGACCTTTAAACAGGTCAACATTCACAAGACCGCTGTGCCAGACGGATTACCAGGTCGTGTACTCCGAGCATGCGCTGATGAACTGGTACGCGTCTTCACTGACATTTTCAACCTCTCCCTGTCTGAGTCTGTAATACCAACATGTTTCAAGCAGACCACCATAGTCCCATGTGCCCAAGAACACTAAGGTAACCTGCCTAAATGACTACCGACTCGTAGCACTCACATCTGTAGCCATAAAGTGCTTTGAAAGGCTGGTCATGACTCACATCAACACCATTATCCCAGAAACCCTATACCCACTCCAATTTGCATACCGCACCAACAGATCCACTGATGATGCAATCTCCAATTGCACTCCACACTGCCCTTTCACACCTGGACAAAAGGAACACCTATGTGAGAATGCTATTCATTGACCTCAGCTCAGTGTTCAACACCATAGTGCCCTCAAAGCTCATCACTAAGCTAAGGACCCTGGGACTGAACACCTCCCTCTGCAACCAGATCCTAGACTTCCTGATGGGCCGCACCCAGGTGGTAAGGGTAGGTAACAACACATCTACCACGCTGGTCTTACAGCTGCACCATCAAGAGCATCCTGACGGGTTGCATCACTGCCTGGTATGGCAACTGCTCGGTCTCCGACTGCAAGGCACTACAGAGGGTAGTGCGTTCGGCCCAGTACATCACCAGGGCCAAGCTTCCTGCCAGAGGAAGGCCCTAAAAATTGTCAAAGACTCCAGCCACCCTAGTCATAGACTGTTCTCCCACGGCAAGCGGTACCTGAGTGCCAAATCTAGGTCCAAGAGGCTTCTAAACAGCTTCTACCTCCAAGCCATAAGACTCCTGAACAGCTAATCAGATGACTAGGCTACCCAGACTATTTGCATTGCCCCCCCCCTCTTTTACGCTGCTGCTACTCTCTGTTATTATCTATGCACAGTCACTTTAATAATAAACTACATGTACAGTATCTCACAAAAGTGAGTACACCCCTCACATTTTTGTAAATATTTTAGAATATCTTTTCATGTGACAACACTGAAGAAATGTAAAGTAGTGAGTGTACAGCTTGTATAACAGTGTAAATTTGCTGTCCTTCAAAATAACACAACACACAGCCATTAATGTCTAAACCGCTGACAACAAAAGTGAGTACACCCCTAAGTGAAAATATCCAAATTGGGCCCAAAGTGTCAATATTTTGTGTGGCCACCGTCATTTTCCAGCACTGCCTTAACCCTCTTGGGCATGGAGTTCACCAGAGCTTCACAGGTTGCCACTGGAGTCCTCTTCCACTCCTCCATGACGACATCACGGAGCTGGTGGATGTTAGAGACCTTGCACTCCTCCACCTTCCGTTTGAGGATGCCCCACAGATGCTGAATAGGGTTTAGGTCTGGAGACATGCTTGGCCAGTCCATCACCTTTACCCTCAGCTTCTTTAGCAAGGCAGTGGTCGTCTTGGAGGTGTGTTTGGGGTCGTTATGTTGGAATACTGCCCTGCGGCCCATTCTCCGAAGGAAGGGGATCATGCTCTGCTTCAGTATGTCACAGTACATGTTGGCATTCATGGTTCCCTCAATGAACTGTAGCTCCCCAGTGCCGGCAGCACTCATGCAGCCCCAGACCATGACACTCCCACCACCATGCTTGACTGTAGGCAAGACACACTTGTCTTTGTACTCCTCACCTGGTTGCCGCCACACACGCTTGACACCATCTGAACCAAATAAGTTTATCTTGGTCTCATCAGACCACAGGACATGGTTCCAGTAATCCATGTCCTTAGTCTGCTTGTCTTCAGCAAACTGTTTGCGGGCTTTCTTGTGCATCATCTTTAGAAGAGGCTTCCTTCTGGGACGACAGCCATGCAGACCAATTTGATGCAGTTTGCGACGTATGGTCTGAGCACTGACAGGCTGACCCCCCACCCCTTCAACCTCTGCAGCAATGCTGGCAGCACTCATACGTCTATTTCCCAAAGACAACCTCTGGATATGACGCTGAGCACGTGCACTCAACTTCTTTGGTCGACCATGGCGAGGCCTGTTCTGAGTGGAACCTGTCCTGTTAAACCGCTGTATGGTCTTGGCCACCGTGCTGCAGCTCAGTTTCAGGGTCTTGGCAATCTTCTTATAGCCCAGGCCACCTTTATGTAGAGCAACAATCTTTTTTTTCAGATCCTCAGAGAGTTCTTTGCCATGAGGTGCCATATTGAACTTCCAGTCAGTATGAGGGCATGTGAGAGCGATGACACCAAATTTAACACACCTGCTCCCCATTCACACCTGAGACCTTGTAACACTAACGAGTCACATGACACCGGGGAGGGAAAATAGCTAACTGGGCCCAATTTGGACATTTTCCCTTAGGGGTGTACTCACCTTTGTTGCCAGCGGTTTAGACATTAATGGCTGTGTGTTGAGTTATTTTGAGGGGCCAGCAAATTTACACTGTTATACAAGCTGTACACTCACTACTTTACATTGTAGCAAAGTGTCATTTCTTCAGTGTTGTCACATGAAAAGATATACTAAAATATTAAAAAAATGTGAGGGGTGTACTCACTTTTGTGAGATACTGTACATATTACCTCAATTACCTTGACACTGGTGCCCCCGCACATTGACTCTGTACCGGTACCCCCTGTATATAGCCCCATTATTGTTGCTCTTTAATTATTTGTTGTTCTTGTCATTTACTTTTTGGGGGGGTATTTTCTTAAAACTGCATTGTTGGTTAAGGGCTAGTAAGTAAACATTTCACTGTAAGGTCTACACCTGTTGTATTCGACGCATGTGACAAATAACATTTGATTTGATTTGAGAGCATACAGTGGTAGGATCTTAATTTTATCCAGTTTGCTGCAGAAGGAAAATAATCCTGCAGCAACAAGAAATGTGAATTATTATGCGTGTTATAATTAATTGATTTTTTTTTTGTGGAGTTGCTACATTTTTTATTAGGGCAAATCAAGTCAGACATTTTAAAGTGAAAATTAAAACCTTCTCCAACCTTGAATGCACCATACATGTTCATTTTCCGAGGAACAGGAAAATTCTCAGCTACAAAAGAGTGATCATATTAAGATCCTACATGCGCATACATAGATGGAAGCAGGTCATCTTCTCTGTGCTTGATAAGGCGGCGATATCATCTTTTCCACTGTTCCGCTTGAATGCCAATGCAAAACAAGTGCGGTTCACGATGAAGCTGAGAGAAAATTGCACAAATGAGGATGAACATTTTGTAAATATAGTCTACTATTTTGAAGAATCAGATTCCATTGCGAACGTTTTATTTATTTTTTGTTCTCTTTGCCTATAATCATGAACACTACCTGTATGATGAAGAAAATCGAAAATTGCTCAGATGAAGATCAAAATGAAGAAATCTGGTCTAGTGTCAACTAGAATGATGGAAGAATGTGTCTGAACTTATATTTAAAAGCTGTGTGAGGGTTATGAATGGTCATGACAACTTTTGACAGGAAAGGTGCTAAGTCATGTTGATAAAACTGTCTCGGCGTCATGTCCGACAATACGTCTAAGAGATGAACACATGAAAAAGTGATGGGAATAATGGGTTCTATCAGCACTTCTGTCATAGAGGAGCATCCGTCAATGAGGGTCACATTATGGGGAATGGCACATTATCTCCATCCCACTCACCTTGCATTATTCTCTTTCTCTTGCTCTCTCTCTCTCTATCTCTCTCTCTCTCTCACACTCACTCTCTTTTTATTCATCTCTGTCACTCTATCTCCCTGTCTTTTTTTCTTTGTGTGTCTCTCTCTCTCTCTTTATTAATCTCTACCTCTATCTCTCTCTCCCTGTCTGTCTCTCTTTGTGTCTCTCTCACTCTCTAGCTGACTTGTATCTTTGTTTATTTATTTCACCCTCTCTCTCTGTCTGTCTGTCTCTCTCTTTCTGTCTCTCTCTTTCTCTCCCTTTATTCATCCCCCTCTCTCTCTCTTCCCCCT
This sequence comes from Salmo trutta, assembly GCF_901001165.1. Classification (NCBI taxonomy): domain Eukaryota; kingdom Metazoa; phylum Chordata; class Actinopteri; order Salmoniformes; family Salmonidae; genus Salmo; species Salmo trutta. Next base: position 64,062,234 of record NC_042968.1, read on the forward strand.
CTGTCTCTCTCTGTTTTTCTCTCCCTTTCTGTCCCTCTCTCTCTCTCTCTCTCTCTCTCTCTCTCTCTCTCTCTCAATCTGGCTGTCTTGTCTCTTGGTTTATTTCTTTCACCATCTCTCTTTCTGTCTCTCTTTTTTTCTGTTTCTCGCTTTATTTCTCTCTCTCTGCTCTGTTTCTTTCAGTCTTAAGTGAAACTCTGGTAAGTGAAGAGGAGAAATGATTGGAGGAAATGACACAAAGTATTAAGAGGGGATCAAGAGTCACATAGTGACATCTGTCGACAAGGATCAATCCCATCCAACCATGATATTATAACACCTTGTCACGCCTGTTCCCGCTCTTCCCCCCTGGCATCTCAAGGGCGCCAGGTTGCCCTGCATTACACACTCCTGCCACCATCATTTACGCACACCTGCCTCCCTCGTCACGTGCTTCAGCGATATTGGACTCACCTGGACTCACTCAATCACCTGTTTATTACCTCCCCTATATTTGTCAGTTCCCCAGCTCTCTTCCCCGCTGCTGCATTGTTTGTCGTCTGTCTTTGTGTTTCCCAGTTCTGACGCTGTTCCTGTCCTGTTGCATGTCCGTTCCTAACTAAATGTCAACTCCCCGTACCTGCTTCTATTCTCCAGCGTCATTCCTTACACACCTGGTGAAATGAGGTAAGAGAGAGAGAGAAAATAAATAGACAGGAACACAGAGAGAAAGAGAGGACTGTCTCAACTGTCGAACCTCCTAACTTTCCATTTCACTGTGTCTCTGTGTGTGTGCACGCATTTGTGCTTGTGCGCACATGTATGTGTGCGTGCTCGTGTGTGCACTTTTGTGCGTGTGTGTTCAATACAGAATGTTTGTGTGTATGTATGGGGGTGGTGGGTGGGGTATTGGTTAGTTGGAGATATACAACATGTGGGAGGGAATGCAGCCAAGTGGGTGGTGAGCTGCAGACAGTGTCACCTCTTCTCTCGCCCCCTCTGTCTGACAGGGACAGTGAATCATCATCACCCCATACCCCCTGTCCTCCACCATGACAGGTACAGGAAGAGCACCCACCCCAACTGATATGGCTACCCTGACTAGAAAATAAAGTTATTTTTAGCATGACTTACTGTAAGGAGATCATATACCGTACAGTATGACTTACAGAACTCAACACAGCTATCTCTTACATAAATTATACATGTATAATAAAGGTATATCAATGCTATTTCTTCATCCTCAAAGTCCCATTATTCCACATTTATAATACAGGACAATAAATGTATATCTATTTTCTTATCACTCAATATTCATTTGTCAAAGGACTTAGGCCATCTTTAAACTAATTGATAACTTTTAAATCAAGAAAGTTATTCCTGTTACAGTATAGGCATATTAGTACACAGGACGTTCATACAAATGATTTGAAAAATATAGCTATTTCCATGGATACTCATCTCACATAAACAAAGTAAACATGTTCAACAGCATGTTTGGGTCATCTTTACCTTAATAAGCGGCTTGAGGTTAGAAGCTTAATTGCAGATGTTGTTATTTATAATTCATGCAATTAATGATCTTTCATGTAGTAACAAGGTGTTGACTGTATTCCTCTTTAAATGGTACCATGGAAACTGACAGCCTCCAGCTCAAGGCTGCTTAAAGAATATTAAACTGAACCAATATGGCAAATGCCTGTACCAAACAACTGATGATACAATACCAAGACATTACCATTATGGTTATACTCAAAAAAAAGAGAGAGAGAAAAACATGTGGGCTGTTCAATCAAAATACGTAAAACCCTGCCTCTCTCTCTCTCTATGTATGTCTGTCTCTGTCTGTCTCTCTCTCTATTTCCCTTCACTTTTCTCTCTCTTCTCTCTTTTTCACAGTCCTCCGGGGTGTCAGTCTCCTGATCCACTCTATCCTGATTCATTTCTGACTCCGTTCCCCAGAAGTCTTACAGGCAATTCTCCCCAATGTTCTCTCGCTCGCGGGAGCAGTGGCGTACAAACATTCATTTGTCATTTCAGAAATATTTATTTTCTGTCCCTCACTTAGCCTGAGGGCAATGGTATGCACCCAATACCCCACAACTAGAAACTAATACAAAAACAATTCTGCCTAGCCCACTGAAGTGGGAGTATGGGCCGCCTAGAACCACAGTATAAAGCATAGGTTCCTTGAAACAATCAAAATGAAAAGAGACCCAGGCACCTTCAATAGGTGAGACTGAAGCACAGACCAGAGAGAATGGCCAGGCAACATATATGAGTTTTCCTTTTGACATCGAAGCGATTCTAGTTGATAAGCCCTCAAACAGAAGAGATTGAATGTTTCACAGACGACAACAAACTGACTACCATGCAGGAAAATTCATAACACAACGACTGGCATGAAGTGAGAGAGATTGTGGTGTGTCTTCGTATTGTAGAGGAGAACTGTGCAATAAAATGTGTTTCTCTCTTTAACGAGGCATTCCAAACCTTTCACAACGCTGTGTCCTTGTGGAGTATTGTTAAATTACTGCTGCTAGCTTTTATGGGCCTTAATTGCATCCGTTTGGAGAAAACAAAGAGGGCGTGGTTGTGTGTGTGTGTTTGTGTATGGGTGTGTGTGTGGCTCTGTGTTTGTGGATTTGTGTGTGTGTGTGTGTGTGTGTGTGTGTGTGTGTGTGTGCTATCGTGGCAGGAAGCAGATTACCAAGTTGTGTAGCGGCAGGAAGCAGATTACAGAGTTGTGTAGTGGTGGATGTTGCTTTCCGCCCCGTGGTGGGCCAACAATGTGCAGGATTAATCAAGCCAACCGGCTATCCACTCAGGTTAATTAGGGTTAAGGGATAATAAGGACCCCATTAAAAACGCAGGCATACACAGAGGACCCTTAATCCACGCGCCGGTGTGTCTGCAAAACGTTGTTTGTTTGCGGGTAAGTGTGCGTGTGTGTGTGTTTGTTTGTATTAATGCTGGTGCAGACAGATTATCAGTTCCTGTTTGAAGCGTGACCTGGTTGTAGTGATTTGACCTTGTGAACATCACATGATGTTGCTTTGGTGCAATTTGAGAAAAAAGGTGATAAGTAGAATCATGCAGAGTTCTTCAGTTTGTCCCCATAGGGGAACCCTTTTTGGTGCTGGGTAGGTTTCTTAAAGATCCCCCTGTATATGGTTCTATGTAGAACCCTCTATGAAAGGTTCTACCAAGAATCATTTTATCATATAAAGGTTCTTCCTAGAACTGTCGAAAGGGTTCTATCGAGAATCCCTTTTATCTTTGGAGGGTTCTTCCTAGAACCCTCTATGAACAGTTCCAACAGCCTTATTAGCCTTTAAAATCGAATTATTTATGACAATTCACCTACTCATTCAAGTTTAAAATTTTTTTTTTTTTTACTATTTTCTACTTTGTAGAATAATAGTGAAGATATCAAAACTATGAAATAACACGTATGGAACCATGTAATAACCAAAAATATATATTTTATATTTGAGATTCTTCAAAGTAGCAACCCTTTGCCTGGATGACAGCTTTTTAAACTCTTGGCATTCTCTCAACCAGCTTCATGAAGTAGTCACCTGGAATGCATTTCAATTAACAGGTGTGTCTTGTTAAAAGTTCATTTGTGGAATTTCTTTCCTTCTTAATGCGTTTTAGCCAATCAGTTGTGTTGTGACAAGGTATGGGTGGTATACAGAAGATATCCCTATTTGGTAAAAGACCAAGTACATATTATGGCAAGAACAGCTCAAATAAGCAAAGATAAACTACAGTCCATCATTACTTTAAGACATGGAGGTCAGTCAATGCGGAACATTTCAAGAACTTTGAAAGTTTCTTCAAGTGCAGTCGCAAAAAAACAAAAAACTGGCTCTCATGAGGACCGCCACAGGAAAGGAAGACCCAGAGTTACCTCTGCTGCAGAGGATAAGTTCATTTGAGTTACCAGCCTCAGAAATTGCAGCCCAAATAAATGCTTCACAGAGTTCAAGTAACAGACATATCTCAACATCAACTGTTCAGAGGAAACTACTTGAATCAGCCTTCATGGTCTAATTGTTGCATAGAAATCACTACTAAAGGACACCAATAAGAGGTAGAGACTTGTTTGGCCCAAGAAACACAAGCAATTGACATTAGACCAGTGGAAATCTGTCCTTTGGTCTGATGAGTCCAAATTTGAGATTTTTGGTTCCAACTGCCGTGTCTTTGTGAGACGCAGAGTAGGTGAACGGATGATCTCCGCATGTGTGGTTCCCACTGTCAAGCGTGGAGGAGAAGGTGTGATGGTGTGGGGGTGCCTTGACGGTGACACTGTCAGGGATTTATTTAGAATTTAAGGCAAACTTAACCAGCATGGCTAACACAGCATTCTACAGCGATACGCCATCACATCTGGTTTGCCGCTTAGTGGGACTATCATTTGTTTTTCAGCAGGACAACGACCCAACACACCTCCAAGGGCTATTTGACCAAGAAGGAGAGTGATAGAGTGCTGCATCAGATGACCTGGCCTCCACAATCACCCGACCTCAACCCAATTGAGATGGTTTGGGATGAGTTGGACCGCAGAGTGAAGGAATAGCAGCCAACCAGCAGCATATGTGGGAACTCCTTCAAGACTATTGGAAAAGCATTCCAGGAGAAGCTGGTTTAGAGAATGAGTTGTCATCAAGGCAAAGGGTTGCTACTTTGAACAATCTCAAATATAAAATATATTTTTGATTTGTTTAATACTGGTTTGGTTATTATATGATTCCATATGTGTTATTTCATAGTTTTGATGCCTTCACTATTATTCTACAATGAGTAGGTGTGTCCAAACTTTTGACTGGTACTGTATATTACAAAGCTTTTCTTTGAGAGCCTACTTATACCCTAACACAGTGGTGTTAGGAATATCCTGGTTTACAGGCCACATCAGGCCTGCAAGTCACATTTTGCTGGCTTGCAAAGTGATGTATAATTCCTTTTGGAATCCAGCCAGTTAGGATATTCAACAAGTGGAATTGTTATTCACCTGCAATCTGCATTCAGAATGACTGGCAGGGTAGGAAAGACTGAATACTGAGACTACCCCAACCATCTAAACTGGAACTACATGTATTATCCCTGCAATAGAGCATGCTGGGAAATGTTATATATGGTTCTATTTAGAACCCCTCTTGCCTTCCAAAGAATAGTTTTCTTCCAAAAACGGTGCTTAGAACCCTTTGCCTTACAAAGAACCCTGATCTTCCAAAAGGGGTTGTTCTAATCAAAACGATTCTTGGTAGAACCCTGAACTTCAAACTAAATGCTCAGGACATCAGTAAGGTAACAGTCACTCTTGAAAATGAGAATGGTTTGAGTGAATACAATAGCAACGTCACTTAGTCTTACAGTGCGTTCGGAAAGTATTCAGACCCCTTGACTTTTTCCACATGTTGTTACATTAAAGCCTTATTCTAAAATGTATTTTTACATTTTTTTTTCTCATCAATCTACACACAATACTCCATAATGACAAAGTGAAAATGGGTTAGGAAATGGGTTAGGAAATGTATAAATAAAATAGGTTAGGAAATGTATAAATATTTTTTTTTAAATAAAAACCTAATTTACATAAGTATTCAGACCATCGAAATTAACCTTCTTCCTGTTTCAATTGATCATTCTTGAGATGTTTCTACAAATTGATTGGAGTTCAACTGTGGTAAATTCAATCGATTGGACATGATTTGGAAAAGCACACACCTGTCTATATAAGGTCCCACAGTGGACAGTGCATGTCAGAGCAAAAACCAAGCCATGAGTTTGAAGGAATTGTCCATAGACAGGATTGTGTCGAGACAGAGATCTGTGGAACAGTACCAAAAAACTCTGCAGCATTGAAGGTCCACAAGAACACAGTGGCCTCCATAATTCTTAAATGGAAGAAGTTTGGAACCACCAAGACTCTTCCTAGAGCTGGCTGCCCGGCCAAACTGAGCAATCAGGGGAGAAGGTCCTTGGTTAGGGAGGTGACCAAGAACCTGATGGTCACTCTGACAGAGCTCCAGAGTTACTCTGTGGCAATGGGAGAACCTTCCAGAAGGACAACCATCTCTGCAGCACTCCACCAAGTGGCCAGACGGAAGTCACTCAGTAAAAGGCACATGACAGCCTGCTTAGAGTTTGCCAAAAGGCACCTTAAAGACTCCTGGACCATGACAAATAAGATTCTCTGGTCTGATGAAACCAAGATTGATGTCACGTCCTGACCAGCAGAGGGCGTATTGTATTATATTTGGTCAGGAGGGGGCAGAGGGGTATTTGTTTCATATGGTTCGGGTTGTGTGTGCTATTTAAGGGGTGTTTGGTTTATGTAGTCTGGGGTTTGAGTTATTGTTCTAGTGTTGGTTTTCTATGGTTTTCTAGTCTGTCTATTTCGGTGTGGTTTGTGTGGCTCCCGATCAGGAACAGCTGTACATTGTTGTTCCTGATTGGGAGTCATATATTAGATGCTTGTTTTCACCTGGGGATTGGTGGGTTATTGTATTTCACACTGCTGTTATTATTTAGCCTGTGAAACTGTCGGTCTGTCGTTCTCTGTTTTGTTGTTTTTCCGTGTTCACTTTATTTAATAAATTAATATGATGAGCACGCAACCCGCTGCGCCTTGGTCCTCTCTTCACTACGATAGCCGTAACAATTTAACTATTTGGCCTGAATGCCAAGCTTCATGTCTGGAGGAAACCTGGCACCATCCCTATGGTGAAGCATGGTGGTGGCAGAATCATGCTGTGGGGATGTTTTTCAGCGGCAGGGACTGTGAGACTAGTCAGGATCGAGGGAAAGATGAACGGAGCAAAGTACAGAGAGATCCTTGATGAAAACCTGCTCCAGAGCGCTCAAGACCTCAGACTGGGTCGAAGGTTCACCTTCTAACAGGACAATGACCCTAAGCACACAACCAAGACATTGCAGGAGTGGTTTCGGGACAAGTTTCTGAATGTCCTTGAGTGGCCCAGCCAGATCCCGTACCTGAACCCGATCAAACATCTCTGGAGAGACCTGAATTTAGCTGTTCAGCGAAACTCCCCATCCAACCTGTCAGAGCTGGAGAGGATCTGCAGAGAAGAATTTGAGAAACTCTCCAAATATAGGTGTGCCAAGCTTGTAGCGTCATACCCAAGAAGACTCAAGGCTGTCATCGCTTCCAAATGTCCTTCTACAAAATACTCAGTAAAGGGTCTGAATAGTTATGTAAATGTGATATTTCAGTTTTTTGTTTTTGCTATAAATTTACAAAAATGTCAAAAAAACGGTTTTTGCTTCATCATTATGGGGTATTGTGTGTGGAGTGATGAGGGGGAAAAAACAATTTAATACATTTCAGAATAAGGCTGTAACGTAACAAAATGTGGAGAAAGTCAATGATTATTTTCCAAATGCAGTGTATATCTTTTCCTATCTCTTCATCTACGAATGTCTACAAATAGAGTACTCATGCATAGTATGTACACCATATAATATATAAATAATCAACAGTAGTTTCAATATCCTCAGTGTGCTGTACAGGAGGTGAATTGGTACTCTACAGCATGTGTTACCTGTCTTGTCATGGTGGCTGGAGAAATGTGAGTAACAGCCAGAATGAATAGCAGCATTGTAGCTTATGACATCTTCTGTGGCCCCCTCCAACTTAACAAATTGCTCCCATTTTGTGTTGCGAAATGTGACCCTTGAATATTCCAGTGACAAATTGAAATTGATTTAAGGCTTGGACGAGATTTCTGAGGTTGCGAACCCAGATGCTAAAAAGCATTTTTCCCATATTAGCATTCCGTACAGCATTCGTGCCTACCTCGCAGGCCACATTTCACAGCATGAATAAAATCAATGTTATTTTCTCTTTTTCTTTTTTTTGCTCACCTCACCTTAACATTTTTGTCAATTGCGCTGGCATTTAATGGTAAACATTATTCCTGTTTTAAATGAGGTTCAAGGCGTCAGAGCGAGCAATTTGATACACAGCTCAGAACTACAAGAAGTAGCCACAGGATACACATGGTACACAGGATACACATGGTACACAGTACAATGAAATGCTTTCTTGCCGGTTAACGCTCCACAATGCGACATAAAAAATTCAAATAAGCTCAATGGAATAAAAATAAAGTACATATGCAGAAATATAAATATAAATACAGGAATCCATTTTTCCCCAACCCTGCATGTGTTGCACGTCTTGGTTCTCGTACTGTGATTCTAGTTTGAGTACATGTTGTCATTTTGCATCGCTGCTGGATTTTTGGAGCTCATACCTGCTTGCCTTGTATGCCTCCATATCATCGGAGTTGCATGCTGCAGTAAAATAAATGACAAAATATGTTTTTATTGTCACATACAGCAGATAGGTGCAGTGAAGTGTGTTGTTTTACAGGGTCAGCCACAGTAGTAAGGCACCCCATGAAACAAATTAGGGTTAAGTGCACAGACAGATTTTTTTCTTGTCAGCTTGTGTATTCGGTTATCGGCCCAATGCTCTAATCGCTAGGCTACCTGGTTTCCAGTGTAGTTTCCGTCAGCAATGTTTCAGTGAAGACAAAACCAAGCATTGCTTGATTTCTTATTGTGATGTTAGCCACACTCAGATTTTATTATTCTGTGATCAGATTAGCTAGAAGACTACTACGACGAGACGAAGGTGTTGCCCAATGTTTCCTCCTCGCTTGGAGGGACCCTTTTTTCCTCTTCTTTGATAGTGCTTGGTTCGGTCATCACGGTCAGGTGATCCCACAAAAAGTAGGCCTGTTGTACTGGGGACAAAGGAGCAAATGTATTCCACATCTGGTAGGCTGAAAGATACGTTTGTAGTTTACCATCTAATGTCCAGAAGTGTTTGGCGATTGTATGAAATTGTTTCAAAAGCGTTTTGACCAAACAAAGTTATGATTAACACACAAATACACATAAAATAGAAAAGTTGAGAGGGAGCCTGCAAAACGTACACCCTACCCAGCACCGCCATCTTGCATGAGTCATGCATGTTGTGTATTGATAAATTACTAATTGCGCTATAGGTCATAGTCATAGTCATTTACCATTATGTATAATAAAACATAAATTTTCCATAAAAACATTCATACCATACTTAGCGATGAGTCACTCTCATTTATGGAAAAATTACTCTTAGAATATTTCCTTCTCTTAGAGTATTTTCTTACAGTACATCTGGAATTTCAGTTAGGTGTCAATATATATTGCTTAATTAGAAGTAGTGAAGTAGATTCCAGAGAATCCTCAATAAGTTCTGTAAAATGTTCATCATGGTGTGAAACAACAATTAGCAGTAGTATACATCTTCATAGCAATCCTTTAATTTAAGTAGAATGAAGAAACCATAAGGGAAAGACACTAAGTTGAGCAAATTGAAGAACTTAATTTACCCCAAGAAGGACAGCCCAGGTGGTGGATGATAGCAGCCTAAATCGTGACTCGCCCTCCGTCCCAACTCCTCAGCCAAGCAGACAGATAGACACCCCGATGAGGGGAGCAGGAGAGGATGGGAGGGTAGGGTGGGCAAGTCCAGTTTGTCATGGCAAACAGCCAAAGGCATGCTTCAATGAGAACAGGCCCAGCTTAGTAAACACACTGGCAGCCTGAGTCTGTAAATTTGCACTGGGCACTTTATGACATTTGTATTATTATTTCTGCCTTGGAAGGCGATATATGTGGGATGATTGGGTCATTCCAAGCCGGCGATAAGGGGCTGGATAAGCATAATGAGGTTTAAGATGTGAAGTTTTTGCTAACTTTAAAGGAGACAGCGATTTTCTGGCACTTCTTACACCTCCTCGCTTATTAAAAGCTAAGGCCGTGGTCAGGAATTTCAATGGAGGTTTTGATTAACAGACAGGTCTGTTCTGGGTTCAGTGTGTGTGTTTGTGTGTGCATGCTTGTGTGTGCGAGAGCGAGCGTGAGTGCAGGTGAGTGCCCGCTTGTGTGTGTGTCTCCAGGCCTCTATCTAGAACCTTGCCTGGCCTGACCGCCCGCTAGGTCCACCCACTCCTGATGTGTGTGTGAGATAGGCAGTATGTCGATCTGGTTGTGGTGGGGTGTGTGTGTGTGTGGGGGTGGGATGCTTACCCAACTTGCCCCGTCAGCACACTGGCCCAAGAAGAAGAGAGAAAATAAGCTCTCTTTCTCCCGCTCTACTGTATCTCCATAAGCCTTTATCAATGTCATAAGCATGGGCCACGGGGGAACCACACTACACAACACAGACATTTGTCCTTTACCCTCATCCCAAGTCTTTCAATTCCAAGTTGTTAAAATCACCAGGGCTCCATGCTGCTTAGAGGGCCTTTGTACAGAGGATACTGTCTTTACCTAACAGCCCAACTGCAGTGCATTAATTAAGGAGCAAATTGGATATCTGAAGACACCTCTTGGAGTAGGGGTGGACTGGCCATCTGGCATTTTGGGCAAATGCAAAATGATCATTATATGGCTAGTAATGGGGGTCTCAAGGAAAGAAATGGGCCGGTGTTGGGCCCTCAAGTTCTGATCCCAGTCTGCCCCTGTCTTGGAGTACAATGAAAGTTATTACCCCTGGGCTAGCTTGATAAAAGCCTCCATGTGCAGATTTTTTATGATAAAGAAATGTTTGCTCTATTCAGCTTTCATTGCCTTTCCAGAGACTGGCTGGATATCTTATATCTTATTATAAACTGGAAAGATCGAGCTCTGAATGCTGATTGGCTGAAAGACGTGGTATATCAGACCGTATACCACGGGTATGACAAAACGTTTATTTTTACATTGGTAACCAGTTTATAATAGCAATATGGCTCCTCATGGGTTTGTGATATATGGCCAATATACCACAGCTAAGGGCTGTGTATAAGAACAGCCATTAGTCGTGGTATATTGGCCAGATACCACACCACCTCGTGCCTTCTTGCTTAAATGTGGTAGTAGTGGTCTCTCTCTCTCTTTCTCTCTCTCATTTAGGATTCCTGCATGTGCAGGCAGATCCAAGCGCTGAGATGACAGCGGGCACATTGGACTGATTATCTAAATGCCTGATCTGCACAGCCTTCTAAATCGGTCAGATCCATCACGGCACACGTGCACAAAAAAACTCTTAGAGGGGAAAGAAAATGGTGTATGTGTGCGTGCGTAGGTGTGTAATGTCTGTGTGTGTGCATACAGTATGCGTGTGTGTGTGTGTGTGTGCATACGCGTGTGTGTTTGTGTGTGTGTATGGTCTCCAATCTATACCTGTTGATCCTCTACACCACAGTCAGAGATTTATGAATGGGAGATGTAGGATCACCAGTCAGAGCAGCAGTGTCAGGAAATCACCTCCACCAACACACTGGGATTAAATAATGACTACTTCAGCTATAGAGACGAACGAAATGTGACTCATCTCTTTGCATTATAATGCGCTGTAATACGCAAGCAAGCACGCACACACACACAGATACCACAGCCAAATGCATTGATTTATCTCTTTCCTTATATCCTACTACTCACCAACTGAACTAACTTTTCCTCTTCCATCAGTCATTCGTCTCCTTTCTCCTCACATGTCAGTTCCAGATTTCTCAAACCTCCACCCTGCTCTCGCTCCTCCTTCCCACTCTCCATATCTGTGCATTGTTGTTGGGCTTATCAGGGTGGAACCACAGCGTTTTGGAAGACTATTCTAAATCGATTAGTTCTTCGTGGTCAACCTGGCGCTGTCAGACTGGAAGGGAAGACCTGCCTTAGCTAAGAGCAGTGAAGTTAGGCTCATAAATCACTGCACAGCATGTAACACATCAGCTACCTCAACTTTTAAGATAAATATAAATTCAGTGATGGGCTGTGTCAATATTGTGTTGTCTAACATTTATTTTTGTAGGGGAGGTTTGAGTGATTTTTGAGTGCATTTTTTCCCTGGTTTACATTACCCATTTTGCAGGTTTTACTATGTAGTTTGTTCTGTTATAATCTCCACCTGACACAGCCAGAACAGGACTGGCCACCCCTCATAGCCTGGTTCCTCTCTAGGTTTCTTTCTAGATTCCGGCCTTTCTAGGGAATTGTTCCTAGCCACCGTGATTCTACACCTGCATTGCTTGCTGTTTGGGGTTTTAGGCTGGGTTTCTGTACAGCACTTTGTGACATCAGCTGATGTAAGAAGGGCTTTATAAATACATTTGATTGATTGATTGATTGATTGATTGATTGATTGGTTGGTTGATTGATTGATTGATTGATCTGGAATCCAAGTTGGAGAATTTTGGTTCCAACCGCCATGTCTTTGTGAGATGTGGTGGGAAATACATGTGTATTTCCCACCGTAAAGCATGGAGGAGGGGGTGTTATGGTGTGGGGGTGCTTTGCTAGTGATACTGTGTGTGATTTATTTAGAATTCAAAGGAAGCTTAACCAGCATGGCTACCAAAGCATTCTGCAGCGATACACCATCCCATATGGTTTGGGCTTAGTGGGACTATCATTTGTTTTTCAACAGGACAATGACCAAACATACCTCCAGGCTGCGTAAGGGTTATTTTACCCTTACAGTGATGGAGTGCTGCATCAGATGACCTGGCCTCCACAATCCCCTAACTTCAACCAAATTGAGATGGTTTGGGATGAGTTGGACTGCAGAAAAGCAGTCAACAAGTAGTCAGCATATGTGAGAACTCCTTCAAGACTGTTGGAAAAGCATTCCAGGTGAAGGTGGTTGAGAGAATGCCAAGAGTGTGTAAAGCTGTCATCAAGGCAAATGGTGGCTAATTGAAGAATCTGAAATATAAAATATATTTTTTAATTTGTTGAACACTTTTTTGGCTACAACATGATTCCATATGTATTATTTAATAATTTTGATGTCCTCACTATTATTAGTAAAAATAAAGAAAAACCCTTGAATGAGGAGAAAGCGGAATGGTAGAAACTCCCCAAATACAGGTGTGTCAAGCTTGTAGCATCATACCCAAGAAGACTTGATGCTGTAACCGCTGCCAAAGGTGTAAGGCGTGGGTGTTGGTAGATGAGGAATTAAATGCAGGAAAACAGCGATTCGGTGTATGGGCTTTAATAGGCTTCCCCCCCCCCTTAAAAGATTTAGATGCACTATTGTAAAGTGGTTGTTCCACTGGATATCATAAGGTGAATGCACCAATTTGTAAGTCGCTCTGGATAAGAGCGTCTGCTAAATGACTTAAATGTAAATGTAAATGCAAACAAAATGACAGCCAACCCAAACAACGCACAGAGCGCACAACAAAGCAAAGTGCCCCAAACACACGGGACAAAATACAGCTTGTGCAAACGTACGCACCACTGAAGAATATGCAACAAAACCGCGTGTAATCACGCACAGCATACAATGGGAAAAATAATCCCGCACAAAGAGCAGGCAGGCCTGCTGGCTAATAAAGCCCGCTAATAGCCCAACTAAAAACAGGTGCGCCTAATAACGAAAAGGGGAGAAACAAAAAGGGAATCAGTGGCAGCTAGTAGGCCGGTGATGACGACCGCCGAGCGCCACCCGAGCAGGAGGGGGAGCCACCTTCGATAGGAGTCGTGACAAAAGGTCTTTCAAGAAAGTACTGAGTAAAGGGTGTGAATACTTATATACATTTTATTTCATTCTTTAAAAATAAATTGGCAAAAAAATAAAAAAAATGTTTTTGCTCCATCATTATGGGTTATTGTGTGTAGATTGTGGAGAAAAAAATGATCCATTTTAGAATAAGGCTGTAACGTAACAAAATGTGGAAAAAGTCAATGGGTCTGAATACTTTCCGAAGGCACTGTATGTACATTGTAAACTTTCATTCATGGGCTAGGTTGTAGCAATCTCATAATGGGTTCAGGGAGAATTTGAGTATCATGTAGTATCCTAAACGTATCGATGTTACATTGAGCTGTAATAGAAATAAGACCATGCTCCCCCCAAAAATGTTTTTATTCTCCCTCATCTTAAACGTCACCAACTGCCACTGGCAACCACAAATCCTCAACGACAAAGGTTGGAACTATTGCATGGTACATTTAACCCATTGATCTAAAGCAAAACACACACAAAAATCAATAAGACAAGGAAGGAGAGAATAGTCCATTGAGGACTGAGCTTCAGCTCAAGGAAATAGCAGATCTTTTTACCAAACCATTTGCCATCCAATCAATCCTCCAACAAAATGAGACTGCTCTGGGATCTGCTAAACCCATACTCAAAAACAAATGACCCACCATATGATTTGTTGGTAATGCCTGAGAGAATGGAATACATACTGTAAAACACTTAAGTGCTGAATCCCGATAAATCAAGGAATCAGAAATTAGGATTCAGTCCTTATGAAGCGCATTACAAATATACTATTTTATTTTATTATATACAGTATGTGTACTCTTATATTCATCATGAATGAATTCCAACACATTATCAGAGATTTTGTCATTGGGAAACAACCATTATATGAAAACATGACAGAAAGGTGCTTTATGTTTGTCACAACATTTCAATGAAACCAGGGCCAAATCTTTTGTATCTTTGCATAACAGCAAGAACTAATCTAGTACAGTTTTCCCCATTAACAATCTATCAAATTCAGGAGGTGTCACATCTTGGGTGTAAAGGTCTTTGCTTTTCATATCTTGGCATTTATCCTTATCAACGTGGGGCTTGTTATGGAGCTGGGCGTTAATTGGAGCCAGGCGAGAGTTGAAAAGGTCGCTGATGAAGACAGTTGGGTGGCTGAAATTCACTGACCCAGCCAGATGGGCACAGGGAAACGGAGAGGACGGGGAGGAGGGTTAGAGAAATCATCCACCATCAGCTGGAGTAAAATGTCAGCTTTTCTCACTACGCAAAGGCATGATGACACAGTCCCAGGAACATGTGATGCCATCCTCCCTGATAAAGTACACACTTTAGTATCAGGTTGGTACCAGTCATATCTAAAAGGATAAGCATTGATGTTCCTATAGTATCATTAAAATGCTGAAGCCGTGATACGGTTTTAGAAAAAAGGGTTCCAAAAGGGTTCTTCGGCAGTCCCCATAGGAGAACCCTTTTTGGTTCCAGGTGAAACCCTTTTTGGTTTCAGGGAGAACCCTTTTGGGTTCCATGTAGAACCTTCTGTGGAAAAAGTTCTACATGGAACCCAAAAGGGTTTTGCCTGTAACAAAAAAGAGTTCTTTTGGAATCAAAGGGTTTTCCTAATGGACAGCCGAAGAACCCTTTTAGGTTGAAGATAGCACCTTTTTTTCCCAAGAGCGTATAGTGTACAAAATAACAATGTTCCCAACATAAAAAATACTCCTGTACATACTTATTATCAATTACCGGCTGCACTGTTTATTTCATCCAACTGCATAACAATGTCCATATTCTCCCGAAGTGGGTGGTAAAAAAAAGTAAACAAGTTAAAGAAACAACATAAAAACTCAAACTTTCTATTAGCATCTATACACACTGTACAATAATGTAAATTATACTGTGTGCAGGTCTATATGAATCTGTTTTCCCTCTCACGTATAAAGACTTTGGTAGCAATTCATTGAATTGATGCTTTGCCTGTTTGATGGATCGTCGGAGAGCATAGCGGGATTTCTTATGAGCGTCTGGGTTAGAGTCCCGCTCCTTGAAAGCGGCAGCTCTACCCTTTGGCTCAGAGCGGATGTTGCTTGTAATCCATAGCTTCTGGTTGGGGTATGTACCTACGGTCACTGTGGGGATGACGTCATCAATGCACTTATTGATGAAGCCAGTGACTGATGTGGTGTACTCCTCAATGCAATCGGAAGCATCCCGGAAGATATCCCGGAACATATTCCAGTCTGTGCTACCAAAGCAGTCCTGTAGTTTAGCATCTGCGTCATCTGACCCCTTGTTTATTTAGCGAGTCACTGATACATCCTGATTACAAGTTTTAGCCTGAAGCAGGAATCAGGAGGATAGAGTTATGGTCAGATTTGCCAAATGGAATTCAAGGGAGAGCTTTGTACGCGTCTCTGCGTGTGGAGTAAAGGTGGTCTAGAGATATTTTTTTCCTTTGGTTGCACATTTAACATGCTGGTAGAAATTAGGTTAAAACAGATTTAAGTTTCCCTGCATTAAAGTCCCCGGCACTAGGAGCTCCGCCTCTTGTTTGCTTATGGCCTTATACAGCTTGTTGTGTGCCGTCTTACTGCCAGCATCGGTTGTGGTGGTAAATAGACAGCTACGAAAAATATAGATGAAAACTCTCTTGGTAAATAGTGTGGTCTACAGCTTCTCATGAGATACTCTACCTCAGGCGAGCAAAACCTCAAGACTTCATTAATATTAGATTTTGTGCACCAGCTTTTATTTACGAATAGACACACCGCCACCCCTTGTCTTACCGGAGGCAGCTGTTCTACCTTGCTGATGGCCCAAAAACCCAGCCAGCTGTATGTTATCTACAGTTGAAGTCGGAAGTTTACAAACACCTTAACTAAATACATTTAAACTCAGTTTTTCACAATTCCTGAAATGTAATCCTAGTAAACATTCCCTGTCTTAGGTCAGTTAGGATCACCACTTTATGTTAAGAATGTGAAATGTCAGAATAATAGTAGAGAGATGTAATGCCCTGGCCATAGAGAGGGGTTTTTTGTTCTTTATTTTAGTTAGGCCAGGGTGTTACATTGGGTGGGCGTTCTATGTTCCTTTTTCTATGTTTTTGTATTTCTTTGTTTTGGGCCGTGTGTGGCTCCCAATCAGGCTGAAGCTTGTTGTTGCTGATTGGGAGTCACACATAACGAGCATGTTTTTCCTTTGGGTTTTGTGGGTAATTGTTTCTGTTAGTGTTTGCACCTGACAGGACTGTTGGCTGTCGGTTTTCTCGTGTTTGTATAGTGTTCACGTTGTTCAATTAAATATTAAATGATGAACACTAACTCCGCTGCGTTTTGGTTCACTCTCTCTTCAGACAGCCCTTACAAGAGAATGATTTATTTCAGCTTTTATTTCTTTCATCACATTCCCAGTGAGTCAGAAGTTTACATACACTCAATTAGTATTTGGTAGAATTGCCTTTAAATTGTTTAACTTTGGTCAAACGTTTCGGATAGCCTTCCACAAGCTTCTCACAATAAATTGGGTGAATCTTGTCCCATTCCTCCTGACAGAGCTGGTGTAACTGAGTCAGTTTTGTAGGGCTCCTTGCTCGCCCACACTTTTTCAGTTCTGCCCATACATTTTCAATAGGATTGAGGTCAGGGCTTTGTGATGGCCACTCCAATACTTTGACTTTGTTGTCCTTAAGCCCTTTTGCCGCAACTTTGGAAGTATGCTTGGGGTCATTGTCCATTTGGAAGACCCATTTGCGACCAAGCTTTAACTTCCTGACTGATGTCTTGAGATGTTGCTTCAATACATCCACATCCTTTTACTTCCTCATGATGCCATCTATTTTGTGAAGAGCACCAGTCCCCCCTGCAACAATGCACCCCCACTATTTTTTATTTATTTATTTCACCTTTATTTTAACCAGGTAGGCAAGTTGAGAACAAGTTCTCATTTACAATTGCGACCTGGCCAAAATAAAGCAAGCAGTTTGACACATACAACAACACAGAGTTACACATGAAGTAAAACAAACATACAGTCAATAATATAGTAGAAAAATAAGTCTATATACAAAGTTAGCAAATGAGGTGAGATAAGGGAGGTAAAGGTAAAAAAGGCCATGGTGGCAAAGTAAATACAATATAGCAAGTAAAATACTGGAATGGTAGATTTGCAGTGGAAGAAAGTGCAAAGTAGAAATAGAAATAATGGGGTGCAAAGGAGAAAAATAAATAAATAAATAAATACAGTAGGGGAAGAGGTAGTTGTTTGGGCTAAATTATAGATGGGCTATGTAAAGGTGCAGTAATCTGTGAGCTGCTCTGACAGCTGGTGCTTAAAGCTAGTGAGGGAGATAAGTGTTTCCAGTTTTAGAGATTTTTGTAGTTCGTTCCAGTCATTGGCAGCAGAGAACTGGAAGGAAAGGCGGCCGAAGGAGGAATTGGCTTTGGGGGTGACCAGAGAGATATTCCTGCTGGAGCGCGTGCTATAGTTCGGTGCTGCTATGGTGACCAGTGAGCTGAGATAAGGGGGAACTTTACCTAGCAGGGTCTTGTAGATGACCTGGAGCCAGTGGGTTTGGCGACGAGTATGAAGTGAGGGCCAGCCAACGAGAGCATACAGGTCGCAGTGGTGGGTAGTATATGGGGCTTTGGTGACAAAATGGATGGCACTGTGATAGACTACATCCAATTTATTGAGTAGGGTATTGGAGGCTATTTTGTAAATTACATCGCCAAAGTCGAGGATCGGTAGGATGGTCAGTTTTACGAGGGTATGTTTGGCAGCAAGAGTGAAAGATCCTTTGTTGCGAAATAGTTAACAGATTCTAGATTTAACTGTGGATTGGAGATGTTTGATGTGAGTCTGGAAGGAGAGTTTACAGTCTAACCAGACACCTAGGTATTTTTATTTGTCCACATATTCTAAGTCAGAGTAGTGATGCTGGACGGGCGGGCAGGTGCAGGCAGCGATCGGTTGAAGAGCATGCATTTAGTTTTACTTGTATTTAAGAGCAGTTGGAGGCCACGGAAGGAGAGTTGTATGGCATTGATGCTGGCACCCCTGTGCTTCACGGTTGGGATGGTGTTCTTCGGCTTGCAAGCCTCCCCCATTTTCCTCCAAACATAACGATGGTCATTATGGCCAAACAGTTCTATTTTTTTTTCATCAGACCAGAGGACATTTCTCCAAAAAGTACGATCTTTGTCCCCATGTGCAGTTGCAACACGTAGTCTGGCTTTTTATGGCAGTTTTAAAGCAGTGGCTTCTTCCTTGCTGAGTCGATATAGGACTCAATTTACTGTGGATATAGATACTTTTGTACCTGTTTCCTCCTGCATCTTCACAAGGTCCTTTGCTGTTGTTCAGGGATTGATTTGCACTTTTCGCACCAAAGTACGTTCATCTCTAGGAGACAGAACGCGTCTCCTTCCTTCCTGAGCGGTAGGACGGCTGCGTGGTCCAATGGTGTTTATACTTGCGTACTATTGTTTGTACAGATGAACGTGATACCTTCAGGTGTTTGGAAATGAACACATTCTTTTCTGAGGTCTTGGCTGATTTCTTTTGATTTTCCCATGATGTCAAGCAAAGAGGCACTGAGTTTGAAGGTAGGCCTTGAAATACATCCACAGGTACACCTCCAATTGACTCAAATGATGTCAATTAGCCTATCAGAGGCTTCTAAAGCCATTACATCATTTTCTGGAATTTTCCAAGCTGTTTAAAGGCACAGTCAACTTAGTGTATGTAAACTTCCGACCCACTGGAATTGTGATACAGTGAATTATAAGTGAAATGATCTGTAAACAATTGTTGAAAAAATGACTTATGTCATGCACAAAGTAGATGTCCTAACCGACTCGCCAAAACTACTGTTTGCTAACAAGAAATTTGTGGAGTGGTTGAAAAACGAGTTTTAATGACTAAAACCTAAGTGTATGTAAACTTCTGACTTCAACTGTATGTCGTCGTTCAGCCACGACTCGGTGAAACGTAAGATATTACAGTTTTTAATGTCCCATTGGTAGGGTAGTCTTGATCGGCGCTCATCCATTTTGTTATCCATTGATTGCAGATTGGCTAATAGGACTGATGTAAGGAGCCTTACAAGGCACCCCGACCTACATCCCCAATATCTCCATCTCTTCTTCATGCGAAAGACAAGGATTTGGGCCTTGTCGGGTGTCTGAAAAAATCTTTTGTGTCCGACTAATTAAAGAAAAAATCTTTGTTCAGAACGAGGTGAGTAATCGCTGTCCTGATATCCAGAAGCTATTTTCGGTCATAAGAAACGGTGACCGAAAATAGCTACAATAGCACAACTGGTTAGGAGCCTGTAAAATGGCAGCCATCTCCTCGGCGCCATCATTGACTGTGGTGTACTATTGTGTTTATCCTGCCACTTAGAAGGCACTTCCGGAAACCTTAAAACAAGGACCAGGTTGTCAGGATGGGTAACGTACACTAATACAAGTAAGATACACTTCATTTTACTCGCTAAATCCTTTGTAACACCTAGTAATTACAATGTACATGTATTTTTTTTATTGAACCTTTATTTTAACAGGGAAGACATTGAGACCTAGGTCTCTTTTCCAAATGCCCCTTGTATAATACAATATAAATATACACATTATACACAATAAAAATATACACATTATCCATACACATTTCTGGGATCTTTCATTTCAGCTCAGGAATCATGGGACCAACATTTTATATGTTGTGTTTATATTTTTGTTTCAGTATATACAGTACTGTATATACCCAATATCAATATTCACATGATACACAATAAATATACACATTATACACAATATAAATGTACACGTGTGTATATATATTGTGTATATTTATATTGTGTATAATGTGTTTGTTTAGGGTGCATTTGGAAAAGAGACATAAGTTAAACATGTGACCAACATGTTACGTTTATATTTTTGTTCAGTATATACAGTACCTATCAAAAGCTTACACACACCTACTCGTTCAAGGGTTTACCTTTATTTTTACTATTTTCTGCATTGTAGAATGTTGACAAAAACATAAAAACTATGAAATAACACACATGGAATCAAAATATATTTGGGCTGCAATTTCTGAGGCTGGTGACTCTAATGAACTTATCTTCTGCAGCAGAGGTAACTCTGGTCTTCCTTTCCTGTGGCGATCCTGATGAGAGACAGTTTCATTATTGCGCTTGATGGTTTTTGTGACTGCACTTGAAGAAACTTTCAAAGTTCTTGAAATTTTCCAGATTGACTGACCTTCATGTCTTAAAGTTATGATGGACTGTAATTTCTCTTTTGTCATTTGAGCTGTTCTTGAAATAATATGGACTTGTCACAACACAACTGATTGGCTCAAACGTATTAAGGAAAGAAATTCCACAAATTAACTTTTGACAAGGCACACCTGTTAATTTAAATGCTTCCATGTGAATAACTCATGAAGCTGGTTGAGAGAATGCCAAGAGTGTGCAAAGCTGTCAAGGCAAAGGGTGACTACTTTTAAGAATCCCAAATATTTTGATTTGTTTAACACTTTTTTGGTTACTACATGACAGGATTACAAACACATACTGACCAGCTCAAATAGATAGAAGCGAACGATATGTCAGACCAATCCAAATTCCTCTCTCAGCATGTCCAGCCCACTCATTATCTCAGCCAATCATGGCTAGCGGGAAGGTTACAAAAAAGAAATGCATGAAATGAAAATGAAATGTATGAAATGTATGTATTCACTACTGTAAGTCGCTCTGGATAAGAGCGTCTGCTAAATGACTAAAATGTAAATGTAAATGTTACTGACTTTTTCTGTGTTTAAACCAACTACTCTCGTAATTTAACAATTTTATAAATATTTATATAACATAAAGGTAGCAGTCATCACCATTAACGCGGACTGTCAGCCTCAGCCCGGTAACTCCTGCCTGCCTGCACAGTGCGATATCTACCCAGAGCATACTGGATTCCTACCGCAAGCTCTGAACCTTTATTCCGGATTATTGCAGCTAGCTAGCTGCTATCCGAGTGGCTACTCCTGTCTAACGTCTCTGTCCCGAAGCAAGCACCAGTTAACCTGGAACTAGCCTCGAACTTGGCCCATCTCCCGGCCAGCCGAAGAGATTCCATCAAGCAATCCCTGGGCTTCACTTACCTCTTTGCCAATTGGCCTGGAGCCTTTGCTGCTGACACGGAGCCCCGCCGATCCAACACGTCTGGTCTGCCGATGTAACCGTCCGAGGGGGTTTCAACAGACTCTCCCATTGCGACGTCCCCCTGAGGACCATCTGCTAGCCTGCTGCAAGCCCCGGCCTGCTAGCTGTCTGAATCGCCGTGCCTCCAGCTCGGCTAGCTATTCACTGGACCCTATGATCACTCGGCTACACATGCCTTTCCCTAATGTCAATATGCCTTGTCTTTTGCTGTTTTGGTTAGTAATTTTTGTCTTATTTCACTGTAGAGCCACCAGCCCAGCTCAATATGCCTTAGCTAGCCTTTATGTTTCACCCCCCACACATGCGGAGACCGCACCTGGCTTAAATGGTGGCTCTAGAGACAAAACCTCTCTCATCGTCAATTAATGCCTAGGCTTACCTCCACTGTACTCACATCCTACCATACCCTTGTTTCTACATTATGCCTTGAATCTATTCTTCCGCGCCCAGAAACCTGCTCCTTTTACTCTCTGTTCCGAAAGCACAAGCCGACCAGTTCTTTTAGCCTTCAGCCGTCCTCTTATCCTACTCCTCCTTTGTTCCTCTGGTGATGTAGAGGTTAACCCAGGCCCTGCAGCCCCCAGCATCACTCCCATTCCCCAGGCGCTCTCATTTGTTGACTTCTGTAACCGTAAAAGCATAGGTTTCATGCATGTTAACATTAGAAGCCTCCTCCCTAAGTTTGTTTTATTTACTGCTTTAGCACACTCCGCCAACCCGGATGTCTGAATCCTAGCTTAGGAAGGCCACCAAAAATCCTTACATTTCCATCCCTAACTATAACATTTTCCGACAAGATAGAACTTCCAAAGGGGGCGGAGTTGCAATCTACTGCAGAGATAGCCTGCAGAGTTCTGTCATACTATCCAGGTCTGTGGCCAAACAATTTGAGCTTCTACTTTTAAAAATCCTTTCCAGAAACAAGTCTCTCACAGTTGCAGCTTGTTCACTAACTACTTCTCAGATAGAGTCAGTTTGTCAAATCGGAGGGCCTGACTCACATTAAGCATTTCCAATCCAAAATTAAATCTAGAATCAGCTTCCTATTTCGCAACCAAGCCTCCTTCACTCATGCAGCCAAACATACCGTCGTAAAACTGACCATCCTACCACTCCTTGACTTCGGTGATGTCATTTACAAAATAGCCCCAACACTCTATTTAGCAAACTGGATGAGGTCTATCACAGTGCCATCCATTTTATCACCAAAGCCCCATATACTACCCATCACTGCAACCTGTATGCTTTCGTTGGCTGGCCCTCACTACATATCCGTCGCCAAATCCACTGGCTCCAGGTCATCTATAAGTCTTTGCTAGGTAAAGCCCAGTGTTATCTCAGCTCATTGGTCACCATAGCAACACCCACCCGTAGTGCGTGCGCCAGCAGGTTTATTGCACTGGTCACTCCCCAAAGACAACACCTACTTTGGCCGCCTTTCCTTCCAGTTCTCTGATGCCAATGACTGGAACGAATTACAAAAATCTCTGAAGCTGGATTCTTGTATCTCCCTCCCTAACTTTAAGCATCAGCTGTCAGATCAGCTTACCTATCACTGTACCTGTACACAGCCAATCTGTAAATAGCACACCCGACTACCTCATCCCCATATTTTTACTTACCCTCTTGCTCTTTTGCACCCCAGTATCTCTACTTGGACATTCATCGTCTGGACATCTATCACTCCAGTATTAATGCTAAATTGTAATTATTTTCGCTTCTAGGGCCTATTTATTGCCTACCTCCCTACTCTTCTACATTTGCACACACTGTACATAGATGTTTCTATTTTTCTTTTCTTTTGTGTTATTGACTGTACGTTTATTTATGTGTAACTCTGTGTTGTTGTTTTTGTCACAGTGCTTTTCTTTATATTGGCCAGGTCGCAGTGTCACGTCCTGACCAGTAAAGGGGTTATTTGTTATTGTAGTTTGGTCAGGACATGGCAGGGGGGTGTTTGTTTTATGTGGTTCGGGGTTTGTTGGTATATGTGTTTATGTAGAGGGGTGTTCGTTTAGAGTATTCCGGGGGTTTTGGTTATGTTCTATGTTTTGTATTTCTATGCTCTATCTATGTTGTGTACTTCTTTGTGTTGGCCTGGTATGGCTCTCAATCAGGAACAGCTGTACATCGTTGTTGCTGATTGGGAGTCATACTTAGGTAGCCCTGTTTTCACCTATCCTTGGTGGGAAGTTGTTTTTGCACTGCTGTGTTAGCCTGCAATACTGTTCGTTTTCTTGTTTTATTTCGTTAAGTGTTGAAATAAAAGTTATTATGAGCACTCAACCCGCTGCGCCTTGGTCCACTTCATACGACGACCGTTACACGCAGTTGTAAATGAGAACTTGTTCTCAACTGGCCTACCTGGTTAAATAAAGGTGAAAAATATTTATATATATATACACTCTACCATTCAAAAGTTTGATTTCACTTAGAAATGTCCTTGTTTTTGAAAGAAAAGCAATTTTTTTTGGTCCATTAAAAAGCATAAAATTCATCAGAAATACAGTGTAGACACTGTTAATGTTGTAAATTACTACTGTAGCTGGAAACGGCAGATTTTTTATGGAATGTCTACATAGGCGTACAGAGGCCAATTATCAGCAACCATCACTCCTGTGTTCCAATGGCACGTTGTGTTAGCTAATCCAAGTTTATCATTTTAAAAGGCTAATTGGTCATTAGAAAACCCTTTTGCAATTATGTTAGCACAGCTGAAAACTGTTGTGCTGATTAAGCTTGTGTAGTCTTAACATTCTGTATACTCCACTTGTCCTTAGGTTAAAAAATGACCCGCCTTCCCTAAACCCCTAAAATAAAGCAACTTAATTGAATTTTAAACCCCAAATCTATTTTGCATGAAGAAACAATCTGTCATTCATCACAAACTTTGTGAATGTCTGGGTTTTTCCTCTTCACAATGCAGAAAGACTGCATTTAATCAGTGGACACCACTCGTTTTTATTGCAACACACCTGTCATAATTGTTTTCTTTACTAAAGTAGAGGTTTATTATTGTTATTGCTAAGGGTACTGCATAGGTGTAAACATGTATTTTTTATGCACATTTTTTAGCCTAAGAAAGTAGCAGAAATGTGCATAAAGTAGTTTTCAATGCATTTTATTGAAGGGAAACAATAATAGTCTTGAACTTTTTCTGACAACATAGTCATATATTCTTATATACTGTACAATGAGGAATTCAACTACAAAATACTAGTTTTGCCCCCACCCACAAGGTGTATAAACAACAACAATAAATAAGAATAAAATAATAGATACAAAACAAAAATGTGAAGAACATAAATCAATCAACTCCAATTAGCACATGTTGGACAGTATGCATGTTGTGTGCACGGACATTGCAGATGTATTTCTCACATGTGCAGCACATAGTATTTGTTTTACAGTCCTTCTTTGGGGGGCGGAATTGGCATCTCCTCCTCTTTCCTGCCCCAGCTGCAGCCTCAGGTGGATCAGGACAAGATTCAGCCCCCTGAACAGCTTTCACAAGCGCTGCAACGGCTGCTGTGCAGGGGAGGCTCTCCCTTCTTTGAATGTGTGGGGTTACAAGTGCCTTTCCCATCTGCTCCTGGAACACCCTCCTCTTGTTCCACTGATCAGGCATCCAGGTAGGGTTATCTTGTTCCATATCACAAAGGCATTGTATGAGGACACATCAATGATGTTATGGAAGATGACGAGGGGCCAGCAGGCAGTCATCCTCCTGCAGCTGTAAGTTTCAATCACCTTGTCCAGGTTGTCCACACCTCTTTTGTTGTGGTTATAGTCCAGGATGATGACTGGCTTCCTGTCCTCACGATCACTGATCTCAGCCGTTTTGTGCAGTGTGCTCAGGAGGACCACATTCTTGTTCCTCTTTGGGAGGTAAGAAACTAAAGTGGTGGTGGGGGTGGGGGTGAAGGCAAACTTTGATGAGAAGGCCTCTCTCCCCCTTGTTGCGAGGAGTGCAGGGGGCAGGTCACGCATGTTCTTTCTAACTGTGCTAACCATGGTGATCTTCCTCTTCAGGAGCTGCTGTCTGAGTTCAATCAGTAGCAAACAATCTCAATTTCTCATTGTGTGTGTGTGTGGTGTGTGTGTGTTTCTTTGTGGTTTTTGTGGTGTGTAAATTATTTTATAACTGCTGGGTTAAAAATGACCCTAAGACAATCTTTGTACCCTGGTGGTGTACAGCTTTCATGGAAATATGAACAAAGGCGATGTTTCACTTTTTCTAATGTTGGCGTCACTCTAGGAAAAGTCATCAAATTTCAAGTTGAAAAAATATAATTTAGTTT
This sequence comes from Salmo trutta, assembly GCF_901001165.1. NCBI lineage: Eukaryota > Metazoa > Chordata > Actinopteri > Salmoniformes > Salmonidae > Salmo > Salmo trutta. The sequence goes on from NC_042968.1 coordinate 64,088,311, forward strand.
TTTTATGCTATTAAACATAGTGGCGGGTCATTTTTGACCCTTAAGACAACACAAGGGTTAAAGAAGCAACAAAACTAGCCTTCTTTAGACTAATTGAGTATCTGGAGCATCAGCATTTGTGGGTTCGATTACAGGCTCAAAATGGCCAGAAACAAAGACCTTTCTTCTGAAACTCGTCAGTCTATTCTTGTTCTGAGAAATGAAGGCTATTCCATGCGAGAAATTGCCAAGAAATTGAAGATCTCGTACAACGCTGTGTACTACTCCGTTCACAGAACAGCACAAACTGTCTCTAACCAGAATAGAAAGAGTAGTGGGAGGCCCCAATGCACAACTGAGCAAGAAGACAAGTACATTAGAGTGTCTAGTTTGAGAAACAGACACCTCACAAGTCCTCAACTGGCAGCTTCATTAAATAGTACCCGCAAAATACCAGTCTCAACGTCAACAATAAAGAGACGACTCTGGGATGCTGGCCTTCTAGGCAGCCATGGTTGGCATTTTGACACATTGAAGACAGCTTGGCTGTCGAAACGTTGGATATAACATTTTTGCATCTGAGCTCCTAGAGCTCCCTTATTTTCAAGTTGGCATTTTGATACAGCCAGATCAACAGTCAGGGCAATATCATACATAATAGTAACATCCACATATAGATTAAGTGTACCATTTTTAACAGATTGACCAATGGTGTTTATATAAAGAGTGAAAAGAACAGGTCCCAAAATCAACCCCTGTGGTACACCTGAATATACTTCAAGAAATTCAGAGTTAACCCCATCAATCACGATGGCCTGAGTTCTATCACTAAGGTAATCACGAACAGGCATCAGCACTCAGGCCTATCAAGGACAACTTATTTAATAAAATAGCATGATCAACAGTATCAAAAGCTTTTGATAGTTCCACAAGCAAAGCAGCACATTTCATTTTAGTGTATTAAGCATTGACAAGATTATTGATAAGAACTAAAGTTATTGCTGTAATAGTGTACTTGGATGGTTCTTCCAGATGCTTTAAAATTAGGGCCAGGTTGTCAGGATGGATATATAAATACACATTATTTACAAGTACCCTTCAAAATACACATCATTTTATCTAGCTAAATCCTGTGTAACACCCAGTAATTACATTGATGTTACATGTACTCCGTAGTGTAGTTGTGGGTTTATCCTCTCACTTGGATGGCAAGAAGATTGAGGTTATCATAATTGGTAACATACACACATCCAATTATAATCTGGGACGACACCTGTATGGTAGACCCCTGTCAGTGAGGTTGACCTAAATCTGATCTGTTTTTGTGAAATCAATCAAGTTGACCCCGATTGTACACTTTTTGGGGGCAAGTGCTAGCAACAACATTGAGTGGAGATTTTGAACCTTTGTAATCTCCGACACCCAGCACATCTGTCCTTGAGAGATAACAACCTTTTGACAGTTATTACTGAATCAGATGCAGCTAAGAAGAAACTAAACACTAAATTGGTGAATTTAGTGGATACTTGCACATTTGTAAGAAGCATGGTAACAAGCATTTATTGTTACACCTCTGTAAATACAGACTGCAATTACCACCATTTATGTGTTATTACAGTTTAACTATGAGTTATTACAATAAACTACAATTATTGTTACAGTGTAATTACACTATAATAAGAACCCCTTAAAATGAAGTGTTATCAAGACTTTTCACAGCCGTGGGAGCATTCTGACATTCTCTATCTTTTTCTCTTGATTAGACTGCAGGTGAAGCTTGCTGCAATTTTGGTCTGAACCACTTTGCTTTGATTTGCCTAATTTAAAACATCCATTCACAGTGCATTGTATGCCTCTGACGTATTGGTTGAATTAGACAAAGAACCTCCATGAGGGGAAAAAAGAGAAAATGCAATCATATTCCTAGAGTCTTGTAGGTTGAGGTTTATTGTCATGAATCTTGTCATGGAGACAGAAATTAATGATTTCCGCTAGATGGACCAGCTGCAAAGTCAAAATTGGCTATAAAACATCAAATACACTTTTTGGTCTTAATTTAAGGTTAGGGTTAGGCATTAGGGTTAGCAGTATGGTTAAGGTTTGGATTAAGGTTAGGTTTAAAATCAGAATGAATGACTTTGTGGCTGTGCTAGTTAGTTACAAATCTGCAGAGTTGCCTCTAGGTCAAGATTCATGAGAATAAATATCAACCTGCCTTGCATAGAGGGAGCATCGCCGCCTGCCATGGCCTTTTATTTCTGGACTTTCATTTTCAACATAAATTACTGTTAATTTCACCCGTTCTCTTAAATGTTTTCCCTTTTTCCATTTTTCAACAGCCACACCGTCAATTGGTCCCCATCACATTAAGTCAGTTACCTCTTTTTTCTCTCTGCCTCTCTCTCTCTCTCACCCCTTCAACTTTTCAAGAGTGTGCTTTAAATTTGAAACTGAATAGAGGGTCAGAGACAATGGTCTTTTTGATTGAGCAAGCCAATTTAGTGTCTATTATCGTTAGACTTCTTGAACGGGCCCAATTTAGTTTCGAGTGGGAAGTCAGAATTTAAATTCATGAGGGGCTAGATTAATTTGATGTCTGCTGAATACGCACATCAAACAGAGGTAAATTAGAGTAGTGGAAGAGGACTGGGGCTGGGGGCACACACACAGTGATGTACATGGGATCTTATATAAGGAGAGGACAGTGTCTTTACACTCTCTCTGTCTCTGTCAATGACACCTAAAGACTTTGTCTGGAGGTACTTGTCTTGTCCTATGTTCGTCACTGTCACATGCCCTACAGGTTACACTACAACTGCACAACTCTGTCTTCAAGTGTGACTCACATTGTGAATATCACGGCAAAGCCAGCGGGCCTGACTTGGATAACCTTCGTCCCATCATTCTGTGTTGTGGCAAAGGCAAATAAATAAATCTGAAATGCCTGCTGTGTGCTAGTGTGTGTTTGTTTGTGTGTGTGAGAGAGAAATAAAAATTGTGTATCACAGGAGATTGGTAGCAACTTAATTGGGGAGGACGGCCTCGCGGTAATGGCTGGAGCAGAATAAGTTGAATGGTAGCAAATACATCAAACACATTGTTTCCATGTGTTTGATGTCATTCCATTTGCTCCGTTCCACCCACTATTGTGAGCCATCCTCCTCTCAGCAGCCTCCACTGGTGTGTATACTGTATGTGTGCGTGTATGTGTGAGTGTGTTCGTGTCCCTTTCTCTGTGTGTGTGTGTGTGTGTGAGTGTGTGTATGCTGTGTGTTTGTGTGTGTGTGTGCGCATGTGCATGTGTGTTTCTGTTTTTCAGTCTTCTGTGATGTACAGTGCATTCGGAAAGTATTCAGACCCCTTGGCTTTTTCTACATTTTGTTACGTTAGAGCCATATTCTAAAATGGATTGAAAAAAAGCATTAAACTCAGCAATCTGCACACAATACCCCATACTGACAAAGCTAAAACAGGTTTTTATACATTTTTGCAAATGTATTAAATATAAAAATAGAAATACCTTATTTACATAAGTATTCAGACCCTTTGCTATGAGAATTGTAATTGAGCTCAGGTGCATCCTGTTTCCATTGATTATTCTTGAGATGTTTCTACAACTTGATTGGAGTCCACCTGTGGTAAATTCAAATGATTGGACATGATTTGGAAAGGCACACACCTGTCTATATAAGGTCCCACAGTTGACAGTGCATGTCAGAACAAAAACCAAGCCATGTGGTTCAAGGAATTATCCGTAGAGCTCCGAGACAGGATTGTGTCGATTCACTGATCTGGGGAAGGGTACCAAACAATGTCTGCAGCATTGAAGGTCCCCTAGAACACAGTGGCCTCCATCATTCTTAAATGGAAGAAGTTTGGAACCACTAAGACTCTTCCTAGAGCTGACTGCCCGGCCAAACCAAGCAATCGGGGGAGAAGGGCCTTGGTCAGGGAGGTGACCAAGAACCTGATGGTCACGCTGACTGGACCTCTAGAGTTCCTCTGTGGAGATGGAAGAACCTTCCAGAAGGACAACCATCTCGGCAGCACTCCACCAATCAGGCCTTTATTGTCGAGTGGCCAGATGGAAGCCACTCCTCAGTAAAAGGCACATGACAGCCTGCTTTGAGTTTGCCAAAAGGCACCTAAAGGACTCTCAGACCATGAAAAACAAGATTTTCTGGTCTGATGAAACTAAGATCGAACTCTTTGCCCTGAATAACAAGAGTCACGTCTGGAGGAAACCTGGCACCATCCCTACGGTGATTCATGGTGGTGGCAGCATCATGTTGTGGGGATGTTTTTCAGCAGCAGGGACTGGGAGACTAGTCAGGATCGAGGCAAAGATGGAGCTTCCTCACCTGTCCATGTCCCCATACCGGGCTCGAAACAGTGATCCCCTGCTTGCAAACACACATGACATTCCTACTTGACAACATACCAACTGTTTGACCTATTGAAAAATATATAATTCAACAGCTCCATCTGCGACATTTCAAGCTAGCTGTGAAGTGAGCATACGTTACCTTCTCAACTCCATTACAGAAGGAACCTCTCTCTCGCCCATGTTTACACCAATCCAATATGTTTTCACTTTAGTAAAGAAAATATGAATTAAGTTAGCTACCTAGATATTTTTTTTCCGTTAGCTAGTAATACCCTATTTGAAACATCGCCTTCTCCTGGCCACATTTACCTGACAGATTCAGTAGCTTGACAACCCTCAAAAAGCTTGAAAACCCCATTAGAGTTTTGGCCAAAGTTTAGAAGAAAATACTCAAACTGAACATAATTCATTATGTTTTTATTTTATTTGACTTAGTTTTGGAGTCAAAGATACTAGTTTCAATATAGTTTCTGTTTTTTAAACTGGTTTGTTAATTATTTTATTTCAGTTTACAAAGATTTTTTTCCTAATTTGTTGTAGTTTCAGTTTTAGTTCACTATAATAACCTTGGTACACAGCATGCATGTGTTTGGCTGAGGGGAGCAAGGAGGGCAAGAGAAAGGTCAAGCCCCCATCCACTCTAAGGATTCCAGCTGTCTGTTATCCAGCCTGCTTTCTCATAACCTGTGGAAAGAAATATCAAGAGACATCACATTCAAGTCACACACAATCCCAGTCAAAACCCAGGAAACTAACACCACAGGGTGCCTGCACTAAAGGTCACAAAGAAAAGGGCAGTCAAAAAAGACAAAAACAAGGCCTGGGGAGAGATCGAGAAGAAGAAAATAGGCTGTTTTCTGATGAGGATTGTGAGGATTGTGATTGTATTACAGTAATTTAGAAGATAATTTTTTCTTCATTGTGTCAAGTATCTCTTTTCTGAGGCTGTGTTCTGAAAGTTTTATGTGAAAGAAATTGATTTTCTGAGGCATGCAGAGCTGTGTCTGTTGTCAAACGGAGGTATAAAAGTGTGTTGTGCTTTATTGAATGCGATTCACTCGGGGAGTTAATGATGAAAGTCATACCACTTGACTCGTGCCTCTTCTCACAGACTTCTCTAAAGCGCCCTCATTTCTGCACCAAGCAGCAGACTCAATAGAACTACCCTAACGAGCTACCATTTAATAATGCATGTTGTGATATCAAACGTTTAAACGTTACAATTGTCTCTGGATTGTCCTTAACAATCGTTGACTCTGTCCGTGGATATAGAAGATTGTGAACGTGCGTGTGTGTATGTGTGTGTGTATTTGCATGTGTGAGACATACAGTGCATTCATAAAGTATTCAGATGCCTTCACTTTTTCCAAATGTTGTTACGTTACAGCCTTATTCTAAAATGTATTTTTTTTAAATCTCATCAATCTAGACACAATACCCCATATTGACAAAGCTAAAACAGGTTTTTAGAAATGTTGCTAATTTGTTACAAATAAAAACAGAAATAACTTATTTAGATAAGTATTCAGTCCCTTTGCTATGACACTCAAAAATGAGCTCAACTGCATGCTGTTTCGATTGATCATCCTTGAGATGTTTCTACAACTTGGAGTCCATCTGTGGTAAATTCAGTTGATTGGACATGATTTGAAAAGGCACACACCTGTCTATATAAGGTCCCACAATTGACAGTGCATGTCAGAGCAAAAACCAAGCCATGAGGTCAAAGGAATTGTCTGTAGAACTCCGAGACAGGATTGTGTTGAGGCACAGATCTGGGGAAGGGTACCAACATTTTTCTTCAGCATTGAAGGTCCCCTAGAACACAGTGGCCTCCATCATTCTTAAATGGAAGACGTTGGGAACCACCAAGACTCTTCCTAGAGCTGGTCTCCTGGCCAAACTGAAAAATCGGGGGAGGTGACCAAAAACCCGATGGTCACTCTGACAGAGCTCCAGAGTTCCTCTGTGGCGATGGGAGAACCTTCCAGAAAGACGACCAGCTCTGCAGCACTCCACCAATCAGGCCTTTATGGTAGAGTGGCCAGATGGAAGCCACTCCTCAGTAAAAGGCACATGACAGCCCACTTGGAGTTTAGCCAAAAGGCACCTAAAGGACTCTCAGACCATGAGTGGCCCAGCCAGAGCCCCGACTTGAACCCAATCAAATATCTCTGTAGAGACCTGAAAATAGCTGTGCAGCGACTCTCCCCTCCAACCTACAAAGCTTGAGAGGATCTGCAGAGAAGAATGGGAGAAACTCCCCAAATACAGTTGTGTCAAGCTTATAGCGTAATAACCGAGAAGACTCAAGGCTGTAATTGCTGCCAAAGGTGCTACAACAAAGTACTGAGTAAAGGGTATGAATACTTAAGTAAATGGCATATTTCAGTTATTTTATATAAATATAAATGTGCGAACATTTCTACAAACCTATTTTTGCTTTGTCCTTATGGGGTATTGTGTAGATTGATAAGGAAAAAATAAGGCTGAAACGTAACAACATTTGGAAAAAGTGGTCTGAATACTTCCGAATGCACTGTAAGTGAAAGAGAAACTGCCAGGGATGTTCAAATGAAGTGCTTGGACAACAGGGAGCTCTAGATTCTGGACAAATCACAGGTGATTTTGAACTTGAATATCCCAATAGACACTGGGCATGGCACATCAATTGCATTGAACATCCATTTGACTCAATTTCATGTGTTTACGCCAAACCAAAGAACTTGATTGCAATTATGAGAATGTTGTTTCTTAGAGTTCCATTGTTTCTTAGAATTCCATCCTCTTTCTCGGAATTCCTTTTTTGCCCCAATCTCCTGTTGAACAAACCCAGAACGGAGAAATTGCGAGACCTGTTCTTCGGAGAAGCTGATTGGTGCATACAGCACAAAAGGCCAGAACACAAGCATAACCATAGCATTCTAGGAACAAACCTCTTAAAAATGAAGCATTCATTTACACTACCATTCTAAGATTTCTGGACTTTTTGAAAGAAAAGGTACTTTTCTGTCCATTAAAATAACATCAAATTGATCCGAAATACAGTGTAGACATGGTTAATGTTGTAAATGACTATTGTAGCTGGAAATGGCAGATTTTTGAAATTGTTTCCAGCTACAATAGTCATTTACAACATTAACAATGTCTACACTGTACTTCTGATCCATTTTAATGTTATTTTAATGGTAGTGTATATATTCTTGTGTATTGTCTGATCTTCAACGTAAAGAACTTGACAAGTGATTGCAGAATACATTTTTTAAATTGTGATTTTATGTTTAGCGATTCACTGTACAACACACATGTTTGTATCTCAGAATTCAGACAACTGTGTCCCCATTGAGGATGTCAACATAGAAAGTCTGACTCATCATGACATTTGGCATAGAAAAACACTGACCCATCTGTAAAGGCTTCACTGGGCCCTGGTGCAATGGTAGTGCTAATTTAGGATCTGTTTGTCGTTTAGATCACAATGAATAAGATTATATCAGCACTCCTACTCTGAGATGCTTTATGAAAAGGGGCCAGGCCTAATCATGCCGCAACCAGCTGTATGTCGATGTCATGTTCAGTCACGCAGTCAGTGAAACCCCTACAAGGTCCTATTCCCCTCCCTGAGTGTTAACCAACACCTGTCTCCTTCTGACTTTTTTTATTTTACCGGGGTAATTTAGCACTGCTTACAGCTGTCTATAATCCCATCAGAGAAACATTGAGGAAGTGATTCACCTTAAAATAATCATTTTTTTAATGCTGTCAACATCACCGTCATCACCGCAAGGCCCGCCATCCTGGGAACCAGATAGATGATGCTGTTTGCAGGCTTGTATAGTATTTTTAGTATTTTTCCACCTAACGATTACACACTCACACAGAGCATGCACAAATGTCTCAAACTAATTGTCCCTCCAAAACCCATTATCGCACATTCATCATTTCCCAATGTCTATTGGTGCATTGGTTCATTGTGCTGCATGCTGAATGCCAAAGACACTTATGAGTTGTGGTGGAGAGAGAAGAAAAAAAGTCAAATGTACCAAAGTGATAGCCGATTCCTCAGGGTTCATATAGTTCTGAATGTGTATTGTTCTAAAAGCAATGAATCTGTTTCGGTTTTCATTGTCACCCGTGCATAAAGACAACATTAGAATTTTACAAAGCTCTCTCTGATTCATGGAAACTTTCATTGTATTATGGGGAGGAATCCAAAGTCTGTTTTGACACAGCATGGCAGATTCTGCTCCATGCTATTGTGGAGTAGATTAATAGAGGGCCATTGCCTTTCTGCAGATCCAGAATATGCACAATAGGCATGTGTGAATAGGAGTAATCAGATGTTACAGCGGGTGTAGCATTTTGCTACACCCGTAATAACATCTGCTAAATATGTGTGTGTGTGACTAATAAAATTTGATTTGATGATGGTGCCATGTTTTTGTGTATAGGGAATTGTGTGTGTGTGTGTGCTTGTGTCTATAGGAAGTGCTCAATGAACCATTGCTCACGGTGTGATTTATAGACAAAGTGATGAAGTTGAGTCCGCAATTCAGAATTCCACTTCCTGTTGCGATCTGTCTCGGGGTTTTGACTGCCATATGAGTTCTGTTATACTCACAGACACCATTCAAACAGTTTTAGAAACTTTAGGGTGTTTTCTATCCACAAGTATTAATTATATGCATATCCTAGCTTCTGAGTTTGAGTAGGAGGCCGTTTAAAATGGGCATGAATTTTTTTCAAAAATCGCTGTAGCGCCCCCTATCCTAGGCGACCGTCAAGAGGTTAATGTAACTACATTGTCCGATTTCAAAAAGGCTTTACAGCGAAAGCAAAACATTAGATTATGTTAGGAGAGTACATAGCCAGAAATAACCACACAGCCATTTTTCAAGCAAGCATATATGTCACAAAAACCAAAAACACAGCTAAATGCAGCACTAACCTTTGATGATCTTCATCAGATGACACTCCTAGGACATTATGTTATACAATACATGCATGTTTTGTTCAATCAAGTTCATATTTATATCAAAAAACAGCTTTTTACATTAGCATGTGATGTTCAGAACTAGCAACTAGCATACACATCGCAAACTTCCGGTGAATTTACTTAATTACTCACGATTAACGTTCACAAAATACATAACAATTATTTTAAGAATTATAGATACAGAACTCCTTTATGCAATCGTGGTGTCAGATTTTAAAATAGCTTTTCGGCGAAAGCACATTTTGCAATATTCTGAGTAGATAGCCCGGCCATCACGGCTAGCTAATTTGACACCCACCAAGTTTGGCCCTCACCAAAATAGCGATAATATTCCAACCGGGCGACGTTGTATTCATTCAAAGACTGAAAGAACAAAATGGAGAATTCACATGAACGCGCATCTCCAGTGTCACTGTCCCCAGGCAGGCCAGTGACAAACTCTGCTGCTGTTCTTTGCCCAGAGACTGCAGACATCTCATTACACTTTCTGGCACCTTCTGAGAGCCAATGGAAGCCTTAGAAAATGTCACGTTACAGCACAGATGCTGTATTTTCGATAGAGAGGCTACAGAAGGACAATAAATTGTCAGACAGGGCACTTCCTGTATGGAATCTTCTCAGGTTTTGGCCTGCCATATGAGTTCTGTTACACTCACAGACACCATTCAAACAGTTTTAGAAACTTTAGAGTGTTTTCTATCCAAATCTGGGCAGGAGTAGTAACCAGATTAAATCGGGTACGTTTTTTATACGGCCGTGCAAATACTGCCCCCTAGCCCCAACAGGTTAACTGTCTCGAAAAGGGTTGAATCTTCTGCTGCCTCCATATTGTTGAGGTGTTTTTCTGTAACATATACACCGGGAGTCTGGAACAGGTGCAGTAGGTGAGTTTAAAAAAGATCTGATGCAGATGAACAACCATGAGGAGCCTACTGAACGTAAGAGAAAACAATAACACCTAGTGACTGAAGACAACTGAGGGCTAAATGGGGGGGTGGAATCAAGGAGGGAATGACGACTAGGCATGCGTGATGGGAAACAGGTGTGCATAATAATGAAGCCAGGGCCTCTGGTTAGTAGACTGGCTGGAGGGATGGAGCAGGAGTAGGCACACGCAATGAGTACATCAAGCTTGTTACTCTACAAACTTGTTACATGTGTTTGCAGTATGTTTTGGTTGTGTTTCGGATTATGTTGTGCCCACTAGAAATTAAAGGTAAATAATGACTGTCATTTTGGAGTCACTTTTAGTGTAAATAAGAATAGAATATGTTTCTGAACACTTCTACAATAAAACCTCTTACATCTAGACGTTGCTCCAGCTGCTCCAATATCCAATGATGGGCGTGGCGCGAAATACAAAGTCCTCGAAAATCCGAAAACTTCAATTTTTCAAACATATGACTATTTTACACAATTTTAAAGACAAGACACTCCTTTATCTAACCACACTGTCCGATTTCAAAAAGGCTTCACAGCGAAAGCAAAACATTAGATTATGTCAGCAGAGTACACAGACAGAAATAATCACACACCCATTTTTCAAGCTAGCATATAATGTCACAAAAAACAAAACCACAGCTAAATGCAGCACTAACCTTTGATGATCTTCATCAGATGACACTCCTAGGACATTATGTTATACAATACATGCATGTTTTGTTTAATCAAGTTCATATTTATATCAAAAAACAGCTTTTTACATTAGCATGTGACGTTCAGAACTAGCATTCCCACCAAACACTTCCGGTGAATTTACTAAATTACTCACGATAAACGTTCACAAATAACATAACAATTATTTTAAGAATTATAGATACAGAACTCCTTTATGCAATCGCGGTGTCCGATTTTAAAATAGCTTTTCGGTGAAAGCACATATTGCAATATTCTGAGTAGATAGCTCGCCATCACAGGCTGTGTGTTTTCTATCCAAAGCTAATAATTATATGCATATTCTAGTTTCTGGGCAGGAGTAATAATCAGATTAAATCGGGTACGTTTTTTATCCGGCCGTGAAAATACTGCCCCCTATCCATAACAAGTTAATGTGGATTCTACTTACGAATGAATCGGGAATAAGGATTAGTGAGAAAGTTAGAGGGATAAATATCATATCCCCCAAGACATGTTATCCTCCCATTATTGGTAATGGTGAGAGGTTAGCTTGTTTTGGGGATATGAGCTTTGTGCCTCTAACTTTCTCAGTCATTATTATTTGAGATTCATTCATAATTATCCGTAATCATGGTAGCATCCACATTAATGTAGGACTAGAAGTGTTTATAAAAGTGACTCCAATGACAATCTATTGGGCACAACATAACCCGAAACACAACCAAAACAAACTGCAAAAGTTTGTAGTCACAAGCTTGATGTATTCATTGCGTGCTAGGAATATGGGACCAAATAATAAACTTTTGACTACTGTAACTCACTATAAAGCCCTGTTTCCACTGGCACTTTTAATTGGGGCCAAATTCAAGCTTGCTCGAATGGAATTCTCAAACGCAAGCTGGGTCGAGGGAAACATGGGCCAGTGCTGCCCAGTTTCACAACTGGTGCCAGCTTGATTAGGATTCGGGCTGGTGACGCCATTACTATGCAACCACCAAGATGATCACTGCTGGATGCTAACACATTTAGCTAGCTCGTCTGGGCTTGTTTCTGTTAGCTAGCACATGGACAAGCAGTACTGCAGTAGTGAGACATGACACAAATTACCACCATAGCTGGATATTTCATTCATTTTTGCACTACACAAACTTTTATGAGAACAATCAGCCCTCAAATGCGAGCTAGCAAATCAGAGTTGAAAAAAATAGCTAGCTAGCTAACATGAGCTAGCAGGAATTTTAGCTGGTCGAGTCGTATTGAAAGCTAGCTAGCTAGCTACATCATATCAAACCTGTCTCCTGGTTTGCTTGGTTAGCTAATAGTCAATGCCATAGCAAGAAATATATAAATTAAGCTAGCTAGCTTAACGCTAACCATTTAGCTAGCTAGCTAATGACAGCAAGCTAAATACATGGCTCTGAGTCTGGCTGGCACTGGCAGGAGTATGGGTTAACGTTAGTTACAGCGTAGTGAGGGTGAATTAAATTCTTCAAATATCTTGCTAGCAAGCTAGAAACATTAGCAAAGCCAGCTGCTGTCACATATTGGCTATCTAGCACCATGACATCGTTTCTAATTTCTGGAGGCTGTGGAAACGCAATCTCAGCTGGACTTCAAAGTGCCAATGGAAACGGTGCTTAAATTAATTTGTCCAAATACTTATGACACCTTCAAAATGGGGGGACTACACACAAAGTGCTTTAATTTCTAACTGGTAAAACAGATATGTAAGAAAATACCCTCAGATAAAAGGTGACATTCTGTGCTGTTGCCTCATAAAACATTTGATATCCAATCCCAATTGTTGAAGTATAGAGCCAAATTAAATGTTTTAGAGTCACTGTCCAAATAAATACAGAGGGGAAAGTATATAACTTCTCCCAGTTCAAGGGTTGTGCTACTTTTGAGCTTTCCTCAGCCAAACCCATGCCCCAAAAAGGGCACAAAAAATCTCTAAACCAATTTCATTTCAGCTTCATGACACGCAACTGTCACAGCTCAAGTATCAAAACACAGGGATCAAGTTACAGCATTACGCAGAACACCAAATTACAAGGAGAGAGTAGAGAGGGAAGTTGAGTTGAAGGCACAGGTATTTTCAATACATGGAGGGAAATGGTCTTCAGAAGAGTAGAGAATACATTCATTACAGACCCACTAACTGGCTGACGATTGGACAGGGGATCCACGGAAGTCATCCCGCTTGCTTTGAACCTTTGAGTATTCATCTCTGACTCATGCTCGCCAAGATAGGGATGGGAGGACCTAGACAAGTGGAGGAGAGATAGAAGAGAGGAAGAGAAAGAGGAGTGAGAGACAGAAAGAGAGATACATTCACTTCACTCTGTCCCTCACTGTAAGTTGACTTTCGTTAATGAATACAGTGGAGTACTATCACGGCAGGTCAGTGGCGTGCAGTCGTTCTTTGAGGCTGGCTTCATTTCTTTAACGAAAGTGTCAGGAGAAGCTCCTTTTACTTCCTCTCTCTCACTTGCTCTCTCTCATGCTCTGTGCAGTGAGCGGGAAGTGTATTATCGCAACCAAGTGATATGACAGAATCTTCCCTTCAATGTAAGTGTGTCGTGAGGGCAATGGCATGACTCAGGGTAAGCCCGATAATGTGATTCCCCTTAAGGTTAAAATGCACCTTGTTCACCTCAGTCTGAAAACAACTAAGATCTCCATCTTTGGTGCTCATCCTTGTACTGGAAAGCTGAAATGACTGCAGATAAAACTGTACATGATGAAGGAATAGAGATTCAAAATACACACGTAGGTAGGAAAACACACACTAACCAGAAATGGAATGTTCGAATGATGTAGCTACAGTATTAAAGCATTACTCCATTCCTTCCGTTCAACTGTTTAGCTCTGGACTACCTCTCTGCCTTGTTGTTTGACTGTCCCACTGCTTCACTGTATAGCATTGTTCATTATTAGTAATTATTAATAATTAGTCATTTTGATTGCTCACCTACCTCTGACATCCATTTGGTGTCAAGTACTAGTCCACATTTTCCTTTCTGCAGTCCTCTTCATAAAACACAGCCTGTTCCCACCACAACACTTGAAGCACAAAGGAAACAGAAGTGAATCAATGTCAATATAATTGCACCTCTATATATAGTATAATTACAAGGTATTAGTGTTCATTCAGTCAAGCAATTTCAAATACAAATGTTTCTTTGTTAAAAGCTCAGGTGGTATCTAATTGGTCACTTGAGTTCTATTTTTCAAAGAACCTCTTTAACGTAAAGTTCCCATATCTGGGGACCCTATTTAATTTTTTGGAGAAAATAATTTAGTCTGGTATGACAACGGTAGCCCTGGGCCCTGTTTCAGAAAGCAGGTTTAACAAACTCTGAGTTTAAACCTGAACTCTGGGTTGACTCACTCTGAGCTGTGAAACTCAGAGTTTTCGGTTTCAGAACTGGTGATAACAATTCGTTCAATCAACTCTGAGTTAAGTTAACCCTGAGTAAAGCACGTGCATGAGGAGATAAAAGGCCCTCAATGGAACACAGATAACATGATTCATCATGGCAACAGGAGAAAAAAGGGCTTGAACCTCCTACTTCTCCCCAGTGGAGTTAGAAATATTAATGAATGCGTATGCAGAATATGAGTATATATTTAAGAAAAAAGCAATACAGTAGCAGCAGCAAAAGAACGTGAGCTGGCGTGGCAGAAAATTGCTGACCGAGTGAGTATTAATAGAAAAAAAAAAAGTTTTATCTTGAGTGTTCCAGTAATTCAAAATGTATATTGTGTGTGTGTGTGTGTTTTAAAATGTATGGTGGTGCAACCCAACAGGCACAAAACGTACTTGGCAGCAACTGAAGATGAAATATAAAAATATACTTCAAACAGGTAAAGTATAATTTGTTGTTTAGCCTACCCTACCTTACTAAACTGCATTCAGTGGCTACATTCAACATATTTAAGTAGTTAAGGAAATTTTCTTAGTAAAAAAAAGTACATTTTTCAGCCTTCCCAACACTGCCAGTATTTAATATTGTCTATTTGAAAGTAATATCTAAATGCCTTTATACATACAGGTCTCCAAATTTGTGCTTACTGGACATCAAATTTGAACTCCATTATAGCCAATAGTGGGCCTCGTGGAAAGTTCCTCTACGTACACATCACTGACAAACTGAAATGGTCCACCCACACAGACAGTGTGGTGAAGATGGAGCAACAGAGCCTCTTCAACCTCTGGAGGCTGAAGAAATGTACTATACACGTGTATGTGACCAATAAAATTCGATTTGATTTATCTCAGCCTATGGAATAAAAGCAGGGCTTTTATTGCTTAATCTAATTCATGCTGATAAAATTTCTTTAAAAAAATGTATCCATTGGCCTGATGAAAACATGCTCAAAATCAAACACTTTTCATAAACTTAAAGGGGCAATCTGTAGGTGCAATATACATTTTTGGACTTATAAATTATATATATTATTGTGAAGATATAATTTCATCGTATTATTACATGTAGTAGAAAGTGATAGATTAGAAGCCTACATAACCAACCCATAAAGTAACATTTAACATCCATATATGGCCAGCTATGTAAACTTTAACAAACTTGAAATTAAACTTTAATTTATCCTGCAATAGATGTCGTTCAATTGGTAACACATCTTTGTTTCCTTCTAATGCCTCTTAAGGGGAAAGTAATCTAAAAGGAAGTGAATGCAATCAGATTACATTACTGAGTTTGGGTAATCCAAAAGTTACGTTACTGATAACAATTTTGGACCGATAACTAGTAACAGATTACATTTAGAAAGTAACCAACCCAACCCTGTATGTAGGATAGAATGAAAGACTTACTGTATATATGTCAAGGCTGGCTCAAGGAAGCAGGAGAGGTAGAGTCAAGCGCAGGAGACAGTAAATTCTTGAACACACTTTATTCCGTATGTACAAAAATAAAGATAGTCCAAACACGGTAGGGTAGGGCGTCAAACAGTATCGCGCTCCAAAACCCTTGTAGACGTCACAAAATGGGACGCAGCCCATAAATACCTCTGCGGTGATAAAACACAAAACCAACCACAGGCAGAGGGAAAAAACACACGTTCCTCAAGAACCACAAAACCTGACAAGGAACATAATCACGCACAAACACAGACATACCTCGCTAAATTAAATAACCCCCCTACTAATAACTAACCCAAAACAGGTGCGTGCCTACCTAGACCTAACCAACAGAAAGTGAAACAAAAAGGATCGATGGCAGCTAGTAGGCCGGTGACGACGACCTCCGAGCGCCGCCCGGTCGAGGAGGGGCGCCACCATCCGTCGGTGTCGTGACAATATACTCATACTGGAAACAGGTAAACAAGAGAACTACGTAAGTTCCACTCCCCTCCGTATTTCTTTGGATAGTTCAGCAAAAACTTTTACATTTGGCTCTATATTCCAGCATTGTGGATTTGAGAAAATATTTTATGTCACCTTTTATTTGAGGGTATTTTCATACATACACTACCGTTCAAAAGTTTGGTGTCACTTTGTTTTTTAAAGAAAAGCAAAAAAAAATGTCCATTAAAATAACATCAAATTAATCAGAAATACAGTGTAGACATTGTTAATGTTGTAAATGACTATTGTTGCTGGAAACGGCTGATTTTTAATGGAATATCTACATAGGAGTACAGAGACCCATTATCAGCAACCACCACTCATGCGTTCAAATGGCACATTGTGTTAGCTAATCCAAGTTTATCATTTTAAAAGGCTAATTGATCATTCGAAAACCCTTTTGCAATTATGTTAGGACTGCTGAAAACTGTTGTGCTAATTAAAGAAGCAATAAAACTGGCCTTCTTTAGACTAGTTGGGTATCTGTAGCAACAGCATTTGTGGGTTCGATTACAGCCTCAAAAGGGCCAGAAACAAAGACCTTTCCTGTGAATCTCGTCAGTCTATTCTTGTTCTGAGAAATTAAGGCTATTCCATGCGAGAAATTGCCAAGAAACTGAATATCTCGTACAACGCTGTGTACCACTCCCTTCACAGAACAGCACAAACTGTCTCTAACCAAAATAGAAAGAGGAGTGGGAGGCCCCGGTGCACAACTGAGCAAGAGGAGAAGTACATTAGTGTCTAGTTTGAGGGGTCTGTTTCTCACAAGTCCTCAACTGGCAGCTTCATTAAATAGTACCCGCAAAACACCAGTATCAATGTCAACAGTGACTACAGGATGCTGGCCTTCAACGCCGCATTACAAAGAAAAAGCCCAATCTGAGACTTACCAATATAAATTAAAGATTAAGATGGGCAAAAGAACACAGACACTGGACAGAGGAACTCAGGAACAGAGGAACTTTCAGGCCAGCATCTTCACTGTTGATGTTGAGATTGGTGTTTTGCGGGTACTATTTAATGAAGCTGCCAGTTGATGACTAGTCTAAAGAAGACCAGTTTTATTGCTTCTTTAACCAGGACAACAGACCTCCATTATAGCCAATAGAGGGCCTGAAAAACAGGTGGAGGTCCACTCACAGAGGCTGAAGAGATGGCCCTCAGTCAAAACAGTGGGTGACCTATTGCTGAAGGCATCTCTGGAGGAAGCTCATCTGACCCAACCACCCCCCAGGACACAAGGGCCTACATAAGAGGTTAGTTATTCAAATTAATGATATGTACATTCATCCTTTTGCCAGTGTTACCTCAGTGACGCCCACCCATCCATCTTAGACACAACTTGGCACATTGATTTTCTTGTAGCGGTACAATTATTTGTAATTGACTGCTGTTACGTTTTCAGATTCTTAGTTGTCCTTCAGGCATCATAATCTATTTTAAGGTGACTTAGAGTTATATATTTAAAAACAATTGTGATGTGGCCTGCATACTGTCGTAAGAACAAAAATTATAATTTGTTGGGGCACTTTTCTGGGTAAAGTTATAACTTAACTGTCTAATCTTCATCTTCTACTAGTTACTGATGGTATAATCTGTCTGGTGGAGCCTTCTGGCATAACAGACCTCCATTTAGTTGTAAGTACTCTTGATACTCCACAGATTTTTCATAATGGGTTGGAGTAGAACACCAAAATTCTTAATTTTCATTACTGGAGGATGATAAAGACACCTTGTCAGCTGCCACAGAGAGGGAAGATACAGAGAGGCCTATTGAGGTTTACACCTTAAAAATAACATTTAACAGTTGCTGATAGTGTTGTACCATAATAAAACTTGCACCTTCTTTTTCTCTAACAGAGCAATGCTGAAAATTACAATGAGGAAGAGGGTCCATCCACCTCCACAGCACAACTTACCTCAGTAAGATGTTGTTCAGCATTGGCCCATGACTTACAATGAAACTAAGTAGACCTGGCTGTAAGGCTCTGGGTGTAGTGGGTGCGAAGTCAGGCACAGGATGCAGAGAGTACAGGGTAGTGCTTTATTTGCACAAACGGCGAACAAAAGCCACCCCACTAAGATACAGGGCGCACACAAAACAAATGCCCCAAACACTGGGGACTGAAACAGTCCGGAGAAAACCCACGACCGAAACACCTGAGACACAAGCGTGCACAGTAGCAACACACAAACAATCCCGCACACAGAGCAGGCGGGCCTACTGGCTAAAATAACCCGACTAATCAGCCTAACACAAAACAGGTGAAACCAATAAACAGAAAGGGGAAAAAAGACGACCGCCGAGCACCACCCGAGCAGGAAGGGGAGCCACCTTCGGTAGGAGTCGTGACACTGGCACTGTGAAATTCAGTGTCATTTATTTTTTGTTCCTACAGCTCCCTGTGAAACAGCTGTACAAGGTGTACTTAGAGAAACAAATTGAAAAAATGTAATTTAGAAATTGATCACATAAGGCTGCAGATGCAAAATATAAAAATAGAAATACAACTGCTGGAACATCAGTTAAAGGTGGGTGAGGTGCCCACAGGTGGATGATTTTACTTGTTTGAACAACATAAAAAATATCAACTACTGTACTGCATTTGTACTTTCAGGAAAAGTGTCTTTAATTGACACTGGGGAGGTGATGGGTCAATCAGAAATGATGGTAGTATATTGTGTCTCTGACTGCTCTTCCATCTCGTGCGTCAGCAAGTTGGTATGGATCGTTATCAGGATTGTTCACTGGTTGAGTAGGACATTGTTCTCCTCTAATTGTGGCAATGTTGTGGAGAATCACACACGCCACAGTAATGTCACTTGCCCTTTCTGGGGTGACCCTGAGCCTACGAAAGCGCTGGAACCACTGGCTCGTGTCCTGCAGTGAGCCAAGTTACAACGTTGCTGCGGGCTGGGCTCAGGATCAGGGTAAGGGGTCAGCAAATAGGGCTGGCAGGGGTACCCTCTGTCACTGAGCAGGCAACCATTGAACTCTCCTATGATAATATGAGGATACAGTTTCAGTTGCAATAGGAGGAAACAAAATATTGATTATAATAGGATATAGCTATATATAAACTCACAATGGGCAAATCTAGCACTGAGTCTGTGCGAGTCATGCACAGACTCAGGCCACTTTGCTTCCACGTTGCTGATGACGTGGGCTGCATCACATATGATCTTCACAGTGCAGAACAGTAATTATCTGCAGTAGCTGTATTGTTACATTTTTTTTTTTACATTTTTGTCTGTATTGTGAAGTATCTTTAATTTGGAAAGCTAAAGGCTACTATTTAGGCCTACCTGCACATTAATGCTGTGGAAAGACTTCCTATTCACATAATCTCCTTCATTAAGTGAAGGAGCTGTGATAGGAATATGAGTGCCATCTATGCAGCCAATCACACCTGGAAACCCTCAAATATGTAAAATGAACTGATTAGTGCTTCAAGTCTCAAAGCTTCATGCTAAATTAATGAATTATTGCTTAGACTGATACCTGCAATTCTGTGGAATTATTCTTTGATGAGTCTTGTGGGTCTGTGACTTGGGAACACCACAAAAGTGTACAGTAAACGTTCCAGTGCAAGAGTCACATTTCTGACAGCTCGACAGACGGTTGCCTTGGAAATATGCTCAGCATCACCAATGTTATATAGAAAACTCCCGTTGGCAAAAAACGAAGTGCAACACAAATAATTTGTCCCAAACTGAGAGCACGTCCACGATGTGTCATATGAACGATATGAGGGCTGAGAATATTGTTCAGATGAATGATCGAATGTGCAGAAAAACGGAAATGCTCAAACAGATAATCATCAAGGAATGATAAAACATCCAAGCGGGGTCTGATCACCCTCTCCTGACAGATTTCTGTGGAGTATTTGTGCTTCAATATCAACTGGCTCTTCAAGAAAAGGACATGCCATGTCTGACACCTCCTTCAGTCTGCAGGCTTCAGCTAGAGAGGAGGAGAAATTCAGGGTTAGTTGAAAACCTGCCAGCATGCAGGTTAACTTCATGGAGTATGTTGCCATAGTAACTGACTCAGAGTTAAGCTGAACTGGCTTTGTGAAACCGAAAATCCAGAGTTTCCTTCAACTCTGAGTCAACTAACTCTGAGTTTTCACTAAACCCGCTTTCTAAAACAGGGCCCTGTTCTCACACTGCAAGAGCAGGGTGTCTGCGGAAAGCTCAGTATCTTGATTATTGATCAGTGCCTTCAAATCTTTGGTGTGACTTACTATCATATATGGGCATACAAATTTATAGGGGAAGGCTGACCCAATGACCTCATTTCAAGATTTCTGCTACCTACATTCCAGTTAGAGTTGTAAGGCATAAACGAAATAAACATGGAATACGTTGATAAACACCGAAAGCTGTGACTCCAAACTTCTCCAAACTTCAAACATCTTATGAGGTAATCTTCGATTTGGTCTGTGTTTGAGCTATAGCTACATGGGGTGTGTGAAATGAATCATTACATTGGTAGGAACCAATCGAGTTGCCAATGTTATCTGATGATGTATGACTTAATGGCAACATCGAATGTCCACCGAGTGACTATATCTTTGCGAATCAAAAATATGATGTTGCCTGCTTATGCGCTGTAGGCATCCATTACACAGGAGATTGGCTACTATGGCACCTTGCCAGTCCTGTAGCCAATTAGATAAGCTTTCCAGGGATATGCATTTGACCTGGGTGGGACAAAGCAAGGCCGAGAACCTTTTATGTGTAATACGAACTATTGCTACCTGGATCAGAGACGAGACGCCCCCTGAGCACACTACAATACAATGTAAACAGATTTCAAAGATATAATTTCATCGCTTTCACATAAACGAAGGCTTCTCAAGGAGGAGAAAAACTAAGAATATCGAACAGGAACCTAAAAAGAAGATGGCTATGAACAAGTATACCGACATAGAATGATTCACTTTCAGATCTGTAAGTAAATTATTTTAATGACTTTATATAGATAATTTACTATATATATACACTTTTTGTACTTTGGATATAGTTTATATAGGCCAATGTAACAAGTACTTTCTATGTTATATAATTCCAAAGTAGTTATTGTCTATGTTTCATATTAGTTCACTGTTTGCTGTTCTAAGTTTCATCCTTGCAACTTTGGAGAGGCCACTAAACTCTCATGGCCATTGTTTATTTGTGGTTTTCACCTCTGCCTTTGTCTCCAAAGTGTTACTGTTTGCATTGTGTGTGTGCTTCACACCTTCTATATGAGTCACTGTACTGATAACGTTAAGGCTTGGTGTTTTTACTTTATAGTAATGTCGTTTTGCAAATTTAGTCAACTGTAATTCTGTGTCTTACAACAATATGTCCCTTCATTTATTCATCACAGAGCGGAGGATGCAGAGGATTTGGATGATGACGTTCGGGAGCCACCCCTCCCCAGCAAGCGCCCCCGCCGGTCAAGGTCTTCACCCCCCACTGCTATGACAATCACCCTATCTGATGGCTCTACATCCACCACTTGACAAAGACCCCACTCCCCTTCAAACACCCCCACTGCAGTTTCAATCACCCAGTCTGACGTTCTACATCCACTACTCTGCAAAGACCCCACTCCTCTTCAACCACCCCCACTGCAGGCCCTGGGAACACTCCCCTCTCTGCAAGTTCATCTGGAGGTGTGGGGGCAGGGAGGAGATCTAGGCCTCAACAGAGAGGGGAGAGAAAGAGGCAGTGGAAGCTGCATAACAGAGGGAGATGAAACTGAGGACAGGTGGCATACGGTCCTTCAATCCATCACATTTATGTATAAAGCCCTTTGAAGATGATGAGGAGCCAGAACAAACGACCTGAAGGCCCACAGTTGGTTAGTGATGAAACATACACCCCCTTACAGCTGTTTCAGCCCTGCTTTACCACCTCTGTACTGGAAACACTAATTAGTTATACCAACACGTATGGGGACAAGAAGCAGCAGGTTTCAAGACTAGTTGACAACTGGAGCAAGTCCCCACTCTATCGGTTCGAGTTCCCCACCTCCATCATGAGTGAAAACTGATTCCTGGCCATCAACCATACTCTTCACATGAGTGACCCACAAAAGGATCAGGAGAATGACCAGAAGAAGGGGTCTGCAGGGTATGATCGTCTTGCAAGAGTCAAGCCCCTTTATAATGACATGGTGGAGGCATGCAAAACTTACTACCAGCCTGCTCAAAATCGATCTATAGATGAGCGCATGGTTGCCTCAAAGGCTTGAATTGGCTTGAAGCAATATTTGAAAAATAAGCCCACCAAATGGGGCTACAAGCTCTTTGTGCTAGCCAATTCAGCCTCTGCCTACACGTGGACATTTTTTAATCTATGAAGGCAAGGCGATCACACCCACTGGGAAGGGCTTTAGTTATGACTCTGTCATGCAGCTGATGGACTTCCCCTTACTTGGCAGTGGGTATAAGCTCTTTGTGGAAAATTTTTTACTAGTCCCATGCTTTTCATAGACCTCTTGAAAAATAAAATAGCAGCTTTTGGGCCCATTCATCCTAACAGAATCAGTGGAGAGTGGGACCATACGTTGGATCAGGACTAACAAGCTGATTTTTGTGAAATGGAAGGACATTAGAGAAGTGACCATGCTCACCACACAGCATAAGGCATTCAATAATGACCATAATTCAAGGAGGGTGAAAAATGCCAATGGGGCATGGGTGAGGAAGAATGTCCCCGTTTCTGTGAAGGACAATAATGCCAGCATGGCGGCGTCGACCTCTCTGATGCTCTGATAGGCTACTACCAGGTTCTCCACAAGACCAGGAAGTGGTATAAGACGTTTTTACCACTTTGTCGACATTGCTACAGTAAATGCTTTCATTCTCCACAAGCAGATGGCCAAAGCAAAAGGTAAAATCCCTCTCTCCCAGTTGGCCTTTCGAGATCAGCTGGTGTTGGAAATGGCTGAAATGGGGTCCCAAAACAACCTCCCAGTCATCACAAGACCCCCCACTCAAGGTGAGCGCCACTATCCAACGCACATGGCAAAAGACAAAAGGAAGAATTGCAAGCATTGCACAAAGCACAGGGGGAAATTCCAGACCTCCAGACCTTCTGTCTGAAATGCCAGTTTGCTTTTTGTTTCATGGCAGACAGGGACTGCTTCAAAGACTATCACGACATGCACAAGCTATGTTGAAAGTGAAATCTAATCATCTACACCTGGGAGGTAAAATGAACACGAATACCCTTTGTAAATAGTTCAGCTTATTTATATTTTTGCACTTTTTTTGTGAAGGACACGTATGTAACCAAATATATTTTTTAATGTACATATGTTGCTTTTATGTTGTTTTTGTAAACAGTTCATTTGTATGTGGGACCAATTCATTGGATATGTCTAGGCTAAACGTTCAGGCACTTTGAGAGGTTGAAAAAACACATAGAAAAAACACATAGATATCCCCTGTCTGTCCCCCGACACCACCACAATGTTTGAGTGAGGTTGGTGTTGTAGAAATTTAGTTTTTATGATGAACAATAACTTTTAGGCACATCCAGTGTGCAAAAACAGTGCAATTACCACATTTGGACACTTTGGAGAGGTTGAAAGTACACTTGAATGTACGCTGGATACACCAAAACACCACCGCAATGTTTGAATGGGGTTGAAATGGTAGAAATGGTGTTTTTACACTGAAGAAATGGCGTTTAGGGATTGCAAATATGTAATAGCACTGGAATGATCTAATTTACAGACACATGCCACTTTGGAGAGGTTTAGGGACACTTGGAAGCATCCCGTGACCACACTTACTAAAGCACCTGCCAATTTCTAGTTGTCAGGCCTATCAATCACTTTTTTTTCTGGTATTGTTCACATATTATGGAAGCAATATGATGTGTTTCCAGCTCTAGACATCAATAATTCACTTATAGCTTGTCAATGAAAGACAAATAAAAAAACTGTTATTTTGTGTATGCTTGATATTGTGAATTCTGAACTATGTAACTCCGATCTATCTTCTGATGACTTCCTCATAATTTCCCAGATGTTTTCTTTCCAACTATACCAAGTTTTTGCATGTCAGAATCATGTAATAATGCATGAATATCAGTTACTTTTGGGTATGTCCGTTTAGGTGGAAATCTACATTTTGCAATTACATTTAAGAGATTCTAAATGCTCAGGTGGTATCTAATTGGTCACTTAAGTTCTATTTTTCTGAGAAAGACTTTTATTTTATTGTAAAAAAAGAAAGTCTTTACAAAGAATGTCTATTTTAGTTGCATTTACAGTGCATTCAGAAAGTATTCAGACCCCTTGACTTTTCCACATTTTGTTACATTACAGCCTTATTCTAAATTGGATTAAATAAACATTTTCCCTCATCAATCTGCACACAGCACCACATAATGACAAAGCGAAAACAGGTTTTTAGAAATGTTGGCAAATGTATAATCCATAAACAGATGCCTTATTTACATAAGTATTTAAACAATTTGCTATGCATCTTGAAATTGGTGCATCCTGTTTCCATTGATCATCCTTGAGATGTTTCTACAACTTGGAGTCCACCTGTGGTAAATTCAATTGATTGGACATGATTTGGAAAGGCACACACCTGTCTATATAAGGTCCCACAGTTAATAGTGCAAGTCAGAGCAAAAGCCATGAGGTTAAAGGAATTGTCCGTAGAACTCAGGGACAGGATTGTGTTAATGCACAGATCTAGGAAGCGTACCAAAACATTTTTCTTCAGCATTGAAGGTCCCCAAGAACACAGTGGCCTCCATCATTCTTAAATGGGAAAAGCTAGGAACCACCAAACTCTTCCTAGAGCTGGCCGCCTGGCCAAACTGAGCAATCAGGGGAGAAGGGCCTTGGTCAGAGAGGTGATCAGGAACCTGATGGTCAATCTGACAGAGCTCCAGAGTTCTTCCAGATGGACAAACATCTCTGCAGTACTCCACCAACGAGGCCTTTTATTGAGTGGCCAGACAGAAGCCACTCCTCAGGAAAAGGCACATGACAGCCTCTTGGAGTTTGCCAAAAGGCACCTAAAGGACTTTCAGACCTTTCAGACCTCTGGTCTGATGACGCTTTGGCCTGAATGCCAAGCGTCACGTCTGGAGGAAACCTTGTGCCAACCCTATGGTGAAGCATGGTGGTGGCAGCATCATGCTGTGGGGATGTTTTTCAGCAGCAGGGACTGGGAAACTAGTCAGGATTGAGGGAAGGATGAACGGAGCAAAGTACAGAGAGATCCTTGATGAAATCTTGCTCCAGAGTGCTCAAAACCTCAGACTGGGGCGACGGTTCATCTTCCAACATGACAATGACCCTAAGCACACAGCTAAGACAATGTAGGAGTGGCTTCAGGACAAGTCTCTGAATGTCCTTGAGTGGCCCAACTAGAGCCTGGACTTGAACCCGATTTAACATCTCTGGAGAGACCTGAAAATAGCTGTTCAGTGACGCTCCCCATCCAAGCTGACCGAGCTTGAGAGGATCTGCAGAAAAGAATGAGAGAAACTTCACAAATACAGGTGTTCCAAGCTTGTAGCATCATACCAAAGAAGACTTGAGGCTGTAATCGCTGCCAAATGTGCTTCAACAAAGTACTGAGTAAAGGGTCTAAATACTTATGTAAATGTGATAATTCAGTTTGAAATATTTTATACATTTGCAAAAATGTATAAACCTGTTTTTGTTTTGTCATATGGGGTATAGTGTGTAAATTGATGAGAAAAAACAACATTTTATACATTTTAGAATAAGGCTGTAAAGTAACAATACTATAAGGCAGTACTGAGATGTAACAGTGAGTTTCCTCCGTAGTTCCCTGGACAGGCTAAACTGTTCTATTCATCAATTTGTCCAACAATAACACTGCTATTGAATCCTTCACTAACTAGCCTATTTCCCTATTTAAGGGCTCTGTTAAATCTGTATTGCGTTACCGATTGAGCGATAGGAATGTAAAAGTAATTTCTGATTTGAGACGGGATATGCAGCATTTGCCTTGAATGCAATCTCAGCTAAAGCCGGAAATGTTAAATGTCAATCATGCTGTAACGTTGAACTTCTGCAATATGGGTTGAATAGAGCCCTAAGTTTCCTGTCAACATTTTCTTCAACATCATCGTTTAAAAAGCAATGTGTGAGGCCCACCGATGAGACCTGCTTCATAAATGAAGTATCTAGCTCTTCTCCTTCTGACCCTCTAGCCTTTTATTCACACTGATACACACAATAACTCCCTTCTTCCTGTATTATCTCTACTATCTTAGATGCACTATGGAAGAGTCTGTTTAGATACCCTCTCCCTACCCCTTACAATTCCTGTGTGATTTACAATGGCCCTTCACCCCTGTCATTATGAACATGCAGCTAGCCGCTCCACAGCCTCCCCCTATGGTCCCTGTGTAATGAAAATATAATGATCTACATCTAACACATCGTATTTCAACACGTTGTCCCTAATGGGTTTAAATGGGGGAGATTGACAGAGCAAGACCCCTATTTCATAGGCTAACATCAGCAACCCAAAGTTCGACAATGGATTGATTTTGCGGCTGGTTAGAGGGATTATGACAATGTTCAGGAGACTGACAGAGCAAGAGCCCTATTTCATAGGCTAACATCTGCAACCCAAAGTTCGGCAATGGATTGATTTCGCTGCTGGTTTGAGGTATTATGCCAATATTCGGTAAATAAATGGCATGCAGGGAGATGGGTCTCTTTTATCACATCTACACATCATATGTAAATACGGGAACCGTAGAGAAGCTAATGATTTCACCTATTATGTTGGGCAACTGATGATGATTCATATAAAAGCTACCAGAGAGGTAGTATTGACTGTAACTCTGATTTCACAGTACGGAATCTGGCTTCATTGATACTGTAGTGTAGGAACTGAACATACTGTCAACAGTAATACCTAACAATTTAGATTTAGAATGGCCATAGGAAGTACATGCATTGTCATGTTAAACGGCCTGGAGAAAAGATTGACAACGAGATCAATATTTACATATTGACTTTCCTAAGTTACACAGCAAATAAAATCCCTAGCGGAACATTGATGACAGAGAATAAAAGTTTGTGTAGAAGTCCCGGCTTATCTGTTTCCTCCGTTAACTTAAAAGTCAGGATTCAGATCCCTTTATTTGATTTTCAACAGTGTGTAATTATTGTAATGATCTTGGCAGACAAATCCTAATTGCACACAATGTTTATGATCAGCAGGAAGTGAGAGCAAGGCATCTGCTATCCTTGATCAACACACTTCATTAGGCTAGAGAGTAAAATGTTCTGCTGCAGTAAAAAGTGGTAACACTGTGCAGCACTGCTGAAATAAATACCGTCATGCTGCTGAGAAAGCAGGCCTTATTAACTACCGATTATGAATGCAGTATATAATCGCAGCATTGTGTGTGCTTGCAAAAGAAAGAGTGACTGTGTGTCTACCCATGTATGTGTTAGCTTGCAAGAGAGAAAGACCATGACTGTGGGTACACTGTGTGTGTGTGTGTTTGCCTGTGTTCACGTGCTTGTGCATGTGTGCACGTGCATGTCCACACATTATAGACAGGGAGCAATTGTGGTTAAATAACTCCATCCATTGGGCATGTGAAGCTGTCCTCATCATACTTCACTCTAAGGTCCAACTCATCCCAAACCATCTTGGGTTTAGGTCAGGTGATTGGGGAGGCCAGGTCATCTGATGCAGCCATCCATCACTCTCCTTCTTGGTCAAATAGCCCTTACACAGCCTGGAGGTGTGATGGGTCATTGTACTGTTGAAAAACAATTGATAGCCCCACTAAGCACAAATCAGATGGGATGGCGTATTGCTGCAGAATGCCTTGAATTCTAAATAAATCACTGACAGTGTCACTAGCAAATCACTCCCACACCATCACACCTCCTCCTCCATGCTTCACGTTGGGAACCACACAAGCGGAGATCATCCATTCACCTATTCTGCGTCTCACAAAGACACAAAATCTCAAATATGGACTCATCAGACCAAAGGACAGATTTTCACCGATCTAATGTCAATTGCTCGTGTTTCTTGGCCCAAGCAAGTTTCTTCCTCTTATTGGTGTCCTTTAGTAGTGGTTTCTTTGCAGAAATTCAACCATGAAGGCCTGATTTACACAGTCTCCTTTGAACAGTTGATGTTGAGATGTGTCTGTTACTTGAACTCTGTGAAGCATTTATTTGCGCTGCAATTTCTGAGACTAGTAACTCTAATGAACTTACCCTCTGCAGAAGAGGTAACTCTGGGTCTTCCTTTCCTGTGGGCGTCCTCACGAGAGCCAGTTTTATTATAGCACTTGATGGTTTTTGTGACTGCACTATTTTGCACGTTGACTGACCTTCATGTCTTAAAGCAATGATGGACTGTCTTTTCTCTTTGCTTATTTGAGCTGTTATTGCCATAAATGGAAGTGGTCTTTTACCAAATAGGGATATCTTCTGTATACCACCCCTACCTTATCACAAAACAACTGATTGGCTCAAAGGCATAATTTGTGGAATTTCTTTCCTTCTTTAACTTTTAACAAGGCACACCTGCTAATTGAGATGCATTCCTGGTGACTACCTCATGAAGCTGGTTGAGAGAATGCCAAGAGTGTGCAAAGCTGTCATCAAGGCAAAGAGTGGTTACTTTGAAGAATCTCAAATATAAAACATTTTTGAGTTACTTTTTTGGTTACTACATGATTCCATATGCATTATTTCATAGTTTTGATGTCTTTGATATTATTCTTCAAAGTAGAAAATAGTGAAAATAAAGAAAATCCCTGGAATCAGTAGGTGTGTCCAAACTTTTGACTGGTGCTGTATTTCAAGAGATTCTAAATCTGAACAGTTTCATAACAATTCTGATAAACTATTGATAAAATAAAGACAGAACAATACAAAGCAGTGTTTTCTAGACTAGAGAGCCATAGGGTCTAGTCCAGTGGTCACTAACCGGTCGATCGGGAACGCACAGCAAAGTTGATACTGTGAGATTTCAAACCATATTTACATTACATTTACATTTACATTTACAAACCATGACTAGAGAGAGACAACACATACAATAAAGAGCTGCTATTTTTATATGTAAGACCATGTTTAAGTTATTATTCAGCACACTCAACACTTTGTTCAATAAGCCATAAAATGTGCATCCCTACTTCCACTCACGCTACAACAAGCAGTGCAGCTGCAATGAATGAGTATAGGGAAGTGTTCCGATAAGCTTGCGTCTTTTTTATATCAAGGAATATTTATTTTTCTTTGGTCATAGGAATACCAACTTGAATTGGTGCTTGAGGCAGAAATAATGCAGTGCGGCTTGAGTTTCACCATCAACTGGAAGACTGTATACCCTTTTCTCAGCGGAGGGAGAGCAGAGGGACGGTGATACGGGTAAGAGGCAGCCTCACTGCTGCTCCCTCCCTCCCCTCAGACTGACCATCAGATGCAGAAAGTGATCTTGACCACCCACAGGTTGGTGACCACCCGTCAAGTCTGTGTGACTATGTTGCAGTGACATGCATCTAAATTCCCCATAAAACCAGTAGATGGTGAGGCCTCATTTCTACCAATGCTTTCTTACATTTTGAGGGACTGCAAAGATGAGAAAACAACATGTTTTTTTGTTGTTGTAGTTTAGTAATAAGCGAAAAAGGCAGAAAAGCTGAAAAACATGACTCCATCATGGCCCCTGACTCATTATGCCTCAGGAGTTCAACGGAGAGGAAGAACAAAGTTTTTTTAAAGAGGAAGTTAAGAAGGCTATGTTTTTCAGATGAATGGCTCTTTTTTTCAGGCTAATGTTATTTCTCCCCTTTTCATATTTTGTGATAATAAGTGGGCGGCCAAGACGCAGGGGGGCTCTAATGGCCATGGTTCGCTTTAAGTGTTTGGCAGCGCTGACATTTTATAGAGCGACACAGGGTGAAGTAAAATCAGTCTCGAGCTGCACACTGTTCTGAGTGCCAACACACTATCACAGAATATTGTGAAATGGTAACCCCTTCAAATTACAGCCCGTTAATTACAAGGTATTTACTCTGTAATTACGTGGTAAAAAAAGTAAATGCTCAGTAAGAAAACATTAATATGTAGGAACAATTTTATCTTACGTTTACATACTAGGAAAGAAGCAAGTAAGAACTATATACTTCATTAGTAAATACAAATGTAAAAAATGTACTATATAGGAAATTACAAAGAAGACAGTAAGTGCGACCAGCTTTTTACTCTGTAAATACATAGTCCGGATTTTAATGTATCTGCAAGTGAAGAGGCGACTCTGGGATGCTGACCTTCTAGGCAGAGTTCCTCTGTCCAGTGTCTGTGTTCTTTTGCCCATCTTAATCTTTAATTTTTATTGGCCATGTTGAGATATGGCTTTTTCTTTGCCTAGAAGGCCAGCATCCCGGAGTCGCCTCTTCACTGTTGACATTGAGACTGGTATTTTGCGGGTACTATTTAATGAAGCTGCCAGTTGAGGACTTGTGCGACATCTGTTTCTCAAACTAGACCCTCTAATGTACTTGTCCTCTTGCTCAGTTGTGCATCGGGGCCTCCCAGTCCTCTTTCTATTCTGGTTAGAGACAGTTTGCGCTGTTCTGTGAAGGGAGTAGTACACAGCGTTGTACGAGATCTTCAGTTTCTTGGCAATTTCCTGCATGGAATAGCCCTCATTTCTCAGAACAAGAATAGACTGATGAGTTTCAGAAGACAGGTCTTTGTTTCTGGCCATTTTGAGCCTGTAATCAAACTCACAAATGCTGATGCTCCAGATACTCAACTAGTCTAAAGAAGGCTAGTTTTATTGCTTATTTAATCAGCACCAGTTTTCAGCAATGAAATACAATGAAAACAGGTTCCTAGTGGACTAACAAAAGCATGACCATTTGGTTATGCAATGGAAAGGGGAGGGGTATGTAAGAAGAGGGAGAGACAAAGAGTCAACTTCTCATACATTCATTTGGAAGCTACGCTCACGGGAATATGAATACTTTGCACATGAACGACCGCTCATTCGGAAAAGAAATGCAATATATATTTATGCACAGATGTCTTTCTCTGTCGTCTCTCTGTTGAAACCACTCGATCCATCTATGGGAAGTGGTTCGATGTAAGTCTCTGGTTGTCCACCAGAGGTCACAATGTCCTTCTTAGTTGTAGGCTTCTTTTTGTCCTGGAGTGTTCGTTAGAATAGATACTTCAGATGTACCACACAGTGTTCAGAGGGATCATTTCTTCCCTCTCGACTTTGGTCAAATGTTCTAGACTACTTTAGATGCATAGCTGCAGACGTTGCATGTTTTGGTCTAGTTTACAAAGTTTCTCACGATTTCACCGTGTGGACCACAGCCTCACATTCTCTGGTCTCAATGGTTGATTATTCAGGATACACCTAGGACCACTTTACACGTCGGCAACAACTCGGGATGTTTTGGTCTGATGTAAATTTGTGAGCAAATACTTTTAAGCACTCTGCTCTTAGGGGTGTTCCAACATGCCGACACAATGTCTGTGCCTACGTGGGCGTGTTTACTGACTGGCCCAGGTTTATATGAAAATACATTATCTCAGTTAGAAGGCTAAAATCACATTGCTATCTTTTCAAAAATAGTTTCATATTTAATCATATAATTTTACAACATTAAGATGTAAATCCGACATACAGTGTGAAAGCTCTTAAAGTTACAATGTTTTCGTTATAATGTCTTTCTGATCATTTGAATGAATTCACAAAATAGAGATTCATTTTCCATATTCCATCTTTCATCATTCCCAACATTCGAATATTGAAATATATTGTCCCGGTGTCCATTGCTTGATGTTGAAGTTTTGGCGGCAAAGTCTCTCTGTGTAACAAACAATTTTCAGCCTTCCCATACTGCAGGGCAAGAGAGAGAAAGTTTACAACCAGCTATTAAGTCATAAAACCGACCCAACTCCCCCGTCTGGTGGGAGAACGGGGGTCTGGTTATCTGTCAGGGATGTGCCGAACTGATCTGTCACCTTTGATCCTCACCAAGGAAAGAGAGTCATATTTTTGTTATCTGCATGTGTTAGCTGCAGTCCTATTTATGATATAATTTACAAATATTTTACATTTTTAAACATTTTCTTTGAGACATTTTTATTTGTCAGTTAATATATTTGAGTTTAATCACAATATTTGTTGTATTTGTTCTGTCTTCTTTGGTGGATTAAACTGAATTGCAACGATATTTCTATGACTTGTTTTAAAAATAGCAATATTTTAGAGATTATTTCATTTTAAAGTGAGAGTTTGTAATCTGAATAAAGGGGGAAAAGGTCATTCTTGAACATGGGGTGAGACATTATTACTAATCTGCTAGAGAACCAGTTAGGATTTAAGTATAACTTCTGTATGACTGATGCCTTTAGTGAGAAGTCTAAAGGCGTCAACCATACTTGAATTTTCTCTTCTCAAATGTGGTGGTGGGGGGGGGGGCTGTTGCAAATGTTGATAGTGTTCAACTCAAATCAAATGAAAAGCGTAAATTATTTTACGCGCGTGAACGAGCGTGTACTTGCTAGTAGTGAATGACAGAAAACAGACGGGCTTCGGTGTCAACGGCTTCATGCGCTTCAAATTAGAAAGCATGTCATTTTTCTAGCGTCAACACGAAGCAATGCTGGTAAAGTGAGCGGATAAATTGCTAGAGCATAGACTGTTTGTGCATTTTTATGTCTGGAATTGTGACATGTATGGTTAAAAAGTGTCTATTTAGTGTTAAGTTTAGCTGCCTGTGCCAACAATACATATTGAAAACAATAACTTTATGCCTACCTTTGTTGAGTTAGAGCACAGGATAGCGAACATAACAAATGCAACTGTTTTATTATGGATTATCATGACAATTAAGTTGACATACACTGCGTAGCGTATGTGAATTATGACTACTCTCGCACGCAAATGATGATGCCGTTGACAGCGTCTCTTTGTTTGGTTTCGGCTTTTGGCATATCGCAGGTATAGTTAGTTACGCAAAGTGGAAAAAGAGAAGTCAGAAAGAGAGCTGGTGTTGGGTCCCTGGCTGCACTTTATATATGAAATCAAGGAAAGAAAGCACCAAATGTAGTATCAATTAGAAATAGTAAATATGATGTAAATACTCCTGCAGCCAACCTTGCATCGCTGCATGTGTGTAGCAAGCACTTCAGCGATGATGCATATGAATTAGACATGCAATCTGAAATGATGGGAACATAAAACCGAAGGACACTAAAAGATACAGCTGTTGCTACTGGCACCCCGTAGTGCCAGAAGACGTGTGTAAACAAGGACTCCGCAGTCTGTAGGGCCGTAGGGAGACCAGGCAGAGAGAGGAGACGGCAGGACTTAGAAAAACGGTCCACAACAACCAGGATCGTGGTGTTACCCTATGAGGGAGGAAGATCTGTAAGGAAATCCACCGACAGGTGTGACCAAGGCCGTTGTGGAATGGGTAAGGGGTGTAGCTTACGTCTGGGCAGGTGTCTAAGAGCCTTACACTGGACACACACCGAGCAGGAGGAAACATAAACCCTCACGTCCTTAGCCAAAGTGGGCCACCAGTACTTCCCACTCAGACAGTGCACCGTCCAACCGATGCCTGGATGACCAGAGGAGGGTGACGTGTGGGCCCAATAGATCAGCCGGTGACGGACAGCAGACGGACAACCCAGTGGGACACTGGAGGGGAGTGGGCTCTGCACATAGCGCCTGCTCAATGTCCGTGTCCAGCTCCCACACTACCGGCGCCACCAGGCAGGTGGCCGGGAGTATGGGGGTGGGATCCATGGACCGCTCCTCTGCGTCAAACAGCCGGGACGGTGCGTCTGCCTTCACGTTCTGGGAACCTGGTCTCTAAGAAAGGGTGAAAACAAAATGGGTGAAAAACATGGCCCACCTTGCCTGGTGAGGGTTCAGTCTCTTTGCCGCCCGGATGTACTCCAGATTGTGGGGGTCAGTCCAGATGAGAAAAGGGTGTTTAGCCCCCTTAAGCCAATGTCTCCACGCCTTCAAAGCCTTCACGACAGCCAACAGCTCCCGGTCCCCCACGTCATAGTTTCGCTCCGCCGGGCCGAGCTTCCTCAAGAAGAAGGCACAGGGGCGGAGCTTCGGTGACGTACCCGAGCGCTGGGAGAGCACGACTCCTGTCCCAGCCTCAGACATGTCCACCTCCGCTATGAACGCCAAAGAGGGTTCCGGATGGGCCAGCACGGGAGCCGAGGTAAACAGAGCCCTCAGGTGACCAAAAGCCCTGTCCGCCTCAGCCGACCACTGCAAACGTACCGGTCCCCCCTTCAGCAGTGAGGTAATGGGAGCCGCTACCTGACCAAAACCCCGGATAAACCTCCGGTAGTAATTGGCAAACCCTAGAAACCGCTGCACCTCCTTTACCGTGGTGGGAGTCGGCCAATTACGCACGGCTGAAATGCGGTCACTCTCCATCTCCACTCCTGAGGTGGAAATGCAGTACCCTAGGAAGGAGACGGACTGTTGGAAGAACAGGCATTTCTCAGCCTTGATGTACAGGTCATGCTCCAACAGACGACCAAGCACCCTGCGCACCACGGACACATGCTCGGCGCGTATAGCGGAGTGTATCAGAATGTCATCAATTAACACCACTACACCCTGCCCGTGCAGGTCCCTGAAAATCTTGTCTACAAAGGCTTGGAAGACTGATGGAGCATTCATCAACCCGTACGGCATGACGAGGTACCCATAATGCCCTGAGGTTGTACTGAACGCCATCTTCCACTCGTCTCCCTCCCGGATACGCACCAGGTTGTAAGCGCACCTGAGATCTAGTTTGGTGAAGAAATGCACCCCGTGCATTGACTCAATCGCAGTGGCGATAAGAGGTAGCGGGTAACTGTACCTCACAGTGATCTGATTTAGGCCTCGATAGTCAATACACGGGCGCAGACCTCCCTCCTTCACAAAAAAGAAACTCGAGGAGGCGGGTGAAGTGGAGGACCGAATTTACCCCTGACGCAGGGATTCGGAGACATATTTTTCCATAGCCGCCGTCTGCGCCTGTGACAGGGGATACACGTGACTCCTGGGAAGTGCGGCGTCTACCAGGAGATTTATCGCACAATCCCCCCGTCGATGGTGTGGTAATTGAGTCACCTTCTTTTTGGAGAAGGCGAGAGCCCAATCAGCATATTCGGGGGGAATGCGCACGTTGGAGACCTGGTCTGGACTTTCCACCGTATTAGCACCAACGGAAACCCCTAAACACCTCCACAAGCACTTTCACGACCACCCCGGGAGAGCCCTCCGTTGCCATGAAACAGTGGGGTCATGACAAGCTAACCGGGGTAGGCCTAGCACCACGGGAAACGCAGGAGAGTCAATGAGGAAGAGACTGATTCTCTCCGTGTGACCCCCCTGCGTCACCATGCCCAGAGGAGCGGTGGCCTCCCTAATCAACCCTGACCCTAATGGTTGACTGTCTAAGGCGTGAACTGGGAAGGGCATAGCCACTGGAATATTTACATTTACATTTAAGTCATTTAGCAGACGCTCTTATCCAGAGCGACTTACAAATTGGTGCATTCACCTTAAGATATCCAGTGGAACAACCACTTTACAATAGTGCATCTAAATCTTTCGGGGGGGGTAGAAGGATTACTTTATCCTATCCCAGGTATTCCTTAAAGAGGTGGGGTTTCAGGTGTCTCCGGAAGGTGGTGATTGACTCCGCTGTCCTGGCGTCGTGAGGGAGCTTGTTCCACCATTGGGGTGCCAGAGCAGCGAACAGTTTTGACTGGGCTGAGCGGGAGCTGTGCTTCCTCAGAGGTAGGGAGGCGAGCAGGCCAGAGGTGGATGAACGCAGTGCCCTTGTTTGGGTGTAGGGCCTGATCAGAGCCTGAAGGTACGGAGGTGCCGTTCCCCTCACAGCTCCATAGGCAAGCAGCATGGACTTGTAGCGGATGCGAGCTTCAACTGGAAGCCAGTGGAGAGAGCGGAGGAGCGGGGTGACGTGAGAGAACTTGGGAAGGTTGAACACCAGACGGGCTGCGGCGTTCTGGATGAGTTGTAGGGGTTTAATGGCACAGGCTGGGAGCCCAGCCAACAGCGAGTTGCAGTAATCCAGACGGGAGATGACAAGTGCCTGGACTAGGACCTGCGCCGCTTCCTGTGTGAGGCAGGGTCGTACTCTGCGAATGTTGTAGAGCATGAACCTACAGGATCGGGTCACCACCTTGATGTTACTGGAGAACGACAGGGTGTTGTCCAGGGTCACGCCAAGGTTCTTAGCACTCTGGGAGGAGGACACAAGGGAGTTGTCAACCGTGATGGCGAGATCATGGAACGGGCAGTCCTTCCCTGGGAGGAGGAGCAGCTCCGTCTTGCCGAGGTTCAGCTTGAGGTGGTGAGCCGTCATCCACACTGATATGTCTGCCAGACATGCAGAGATGCGATTCGCCACCTGGTTATCAGAAGGGGGAAAGGAGAAGATTAATTGTGTGTCGTCTGCGTAGCAATGATAGGAGAGACCATGTGAGGATATGACCGAGCCAAGTGACTTGGTGTATAGTGAGAATAGGAGAGGGCCTAGAACAGAGCCCTGTGGGACACCAGTGGTGAGAGCACGGGGTGCGGAGACAGATTCTCGCCACGCCACCTGGTAGGAGCGACCTGTCAGGTAGGACGCAATCCAAGCGTGGGCCGCGCCGGAGATGCCCAGCTCGGAGAGGGTGGAGAGGAGGATCTGATGGTTCACGGTATCAAAGGCAGCAGATAGGTCTAGAAGGATGAGAGCAGAGGAGAGAGAGTTAGCTTTAGCAGTGCGGAGAGCCTCCGTGACACAGAGAAGAGCAGTCTCAGTTGAATGCCCAGTCTTGAAACCTGACTGATTAGGATCAAGAAGGTAATTCTGAGAGAGATAGCAGGAGAGCTGGCCAAGGACGGCACGTTCAAGAGTTTTGGAGAGAAAAGAAAGAAGGGATACTGGTCTGTAGTTGTTGATATCGGAGGGATCGAGTGTAGGTTTTTTCAGAAGGGGTGCAACTCTCGCTCTCTTGAAGACGGAAGGGACGTAGCCAGCGGTCAAGGATGAGTTGATGAGCGAGGTGAGGTAGGGGAGAAGGTCTCCGGAAATGGTCTGGAGAAGAGAGGAGGGGATGGGGTCAAGTGGGCAGGTTGTTGGGCGGCCGGCCGTCACGAGACGCGAGATTTCATCTGGAGAGAGAGGGGAGAAAGAGGTCAAAGCACAGGGTAGGGCAGTGTGAGCAGGACCAGCGGTGGGGATGGGGATCCCTAAACTATGGGCGAATGATCTGTCTATAAAATTCCCAGCCGCGCCTGAATTGACGAGCACCTTATGCTGGGAATGCGGAGAAAACTCAGGAAAAGTAACAAACAAAAACATGTGTGCAACAGAGGGCTCTGGGTGAGAATGATGCCTTCTCACCTGGGATGACGCCAGAGTGCCCTGCCTGCTGCCTCGACTCCCAGAGGGACCAACCCGGCACCGAACGGCAGTGTGACCTCTGAAAGCCTACCCCAATGACAACGTGTGTTGATTTTAAGCTTCCTGTGCCAACCGGAAGTGTCTTAAATTGGGGTCACAGTAGCTGTTTTGAAGGGTTAAAAAAGTCACATCTTTCCAAAACTTCATATGTGTGACTAGGCAATGAATTGTGAATTGTAAATCAGTCATTTATCCCATCAGATGTCAAAGAAAAGCTCTCTCACACACACACACACACACACACACACACACACACACACACACACACACACACACAACAAGGATGGAGTGACACAGTGCGGTGCTTAAAGACACACAGAGCCTGCAATGGCATTACCATTATCTCTAGGCTGTGCCGAGTTCAACGAGATGCCCCGCTTGACCGTAGCTCGCTCGGTCTGAGTGCAGCGATCTTGAATAAAAGTAGGCCCAAAATGAAGCCTGGCCCTAAATTTCAAGTGCTTTTGGGTGACAGCGAGAGAACCGTTGGGGTTAGAAGCACAATTCGACCCCAGGAATGTTCCTGAGGTCCTCCCGATCTGTGCAATCCTAACCTTGACCATGTGGCATTAACCCTTAACCTGTCTGGGCTAGGGGGCAGTATTGAGAATTTTGGAAAAATATGTTCCCATTTTTAACTGCCTCCTACACCAACTCAGAAGCTAGAATATGCATATTATTGTTCAGGTTTGGATAGAAAACACTCTGAATTTTCAAAAACTGTTTGAATGGTGTCTGTGAGTATAACAGAACTCCTATGGCAGGCAAAAACCTGACAAGGTTTCAAGCAGGAAGTACCCTGTCTGACAAGGAGTCGTGCGTCTTGCATCTTTTTATTGAAAAGTAAGGATCTTAGCTGTAACGTGACAATTCCCAGGGCTCCAATAGGCTCTCAGAGCCCGCGAAATAACTGAAGGTTTACGAGGGAGCCTCAGGTTGAAACATATTATCGCCTTTTGTAAGTGGATGCTCCGAGGACCTTTGAATGATGCGCGTGCATGAGTCGCTTCTGAGGAGAAATTTTATTTGGCTGTTTAGGCTCAATGCATACTCCCGGTCGGAATATTATCACTTCTCTACGACATAAATGGCATAAAAATTGGTTTTAAACAGCGGTTGACATGCTTCGAAGTACGGTAATGGAATATTTAGACATTTTTGACACGCCAATGCGCCATGCGCGAAACCGGGAAGAAGCATTCTAGAACTCACGAACAAAACGTCGCTGTTTGGATATAACGATGGATTATTTGGGACCAAACCAACATTTGTTATTGAAGTAGAAGTCCTGGCAGTGTATTCTGATGAAGAACAAGCAAGGTAAGAACATTTTTCTTATAGGAAATGTGATTTTGGTGGATGCTGACCTGGGTGGGTATCTAAATAGCTAGCCCTGTAATGCCGGGCTATGTACTTAGATTATTGCAAAATGTGCTTCATCCGAAAAGCTATTTTAAAATCGGACATATCGAGTGCATAGAGGAGTAATGTATCTATAATTCTTAAAATAATTGTTATGCTTTTTGTGAACGTTTATCGTGAGTAATTTAGCAAACTGTTAGTAAATTCAACGGAAGTTTGCCGGGGGTTATGCGTTTTCTGAACGTCACATGCTAATGCAAAAAGCTGTTTTTTGATATAAATATGAACTTGATTGAACAGACATGCATGTATTGTATAACACAATGTCCTAGGTGTGTCATCTGATGAAGATCATCAAAGGTTAGTGCTGCATTTAGCTGTGGTTTGGGTTTATGTGACATGATATGCTAGCTTGAAAAATGGCTGTCTGATTTTTTCTGGCTGGGCACTCTGCTGACATAATCTAATGTTTTGCTTTCGTTGTAAAGCCTTTTTGAAATCGGACAGTGGGGTTAGATTAACGAGATTCTTGTCTTTAAATAGCTGTAAAATAGTCATATGTTTGAGAAATTGAAGTAATAGTATTTCTAACGATTCAAAAATCGCGCCACTGGAATATCAGTAGCTGTTACGTAGGTGGGACGAAATCGTCCCACATACCCCAGACAGGTTAACAGTTAAAAGAAGGTGTTTAAATCTCACAGTTTGCAATGACTTCTTTCCCCATAGGAATACATTGCCTATTCCCCTTAATTCAGCCTGAAGCCTATGTGGGTTATGAATGCCTTATGAACCTGTCTTCGATAACAATCCATCAGGCTACTGTGAGGTCTACCTGTGTCGATTCTAAGCTTCCTGGAGCAACCGAAAGTTGTTAAAAACACCCTAAAGGTGTTTTGATATAACCAACCTGCAGATTGTGAAAATCACTCAATTCAACCCTGTGTAGATCAGTCAATTCTTAACGTAAAGACTTAAAACTTAGGATTCTGTGAAAGCCTACCCCAATGACAACGTGTGTTGATTGTAAGCTTCCTTTGCCAACAAGGAAGTGCCTTAAACGTCTTGCATCTAGGCGTTCCGCTGGCGGAACGATTGCATGGCGCGAAATACAAAACCAACTAAAATACCACAAATCAATTTTCTCAAACAATCAACTATTTTACACCATTTTAAAGATAAGACTGTCGTTAATCTAACCACATTGTCTGATTTCAAAAAGGCTTTACAGCGAAAGCAAAACATTAGATTATGTTAGGAGAGTACATAGACCAAAATAACCACACAGCCATTTACCAAGCAAGCATATATGTCAATAAAACCTAAAACACAGCTAAATGAAGCACTAACCTTTGATGATCTTCATCAGATGACACTCCTAGGACATTATGTTATACAATACATGTATGTTTTGTTCAATCAAGTTCATATTTATATCCAAAAACAGCTTTTTACATTGGCACATGTTCAGAAAATGTATTCCCACCAAAAACCTCCGGTGAATTTACAAAAATACTCATCATAAACGTTGACAAAATACATAACAATTATTTTAAGAATTATAGATACAGAACTCCTTTAAAATAGCTTTTCGGGCGAAAGCACATTTTTCTATATTCTGAGTACATAGCTTGCCATCACGGCAAGCTATTCAGACACCCGCCAAGTTCGAGGCAACCTAACCTCAGAATTAGTATTAGAAATATTGAATTACCTTTGCTGATCTTCGTCAGAATGCACTTCCAGGACCGCTACTTCCACAAAAAATGTTGTTTTTGTTCGAAATAATCCATAGTTATATCCAAATACCTCCGTTTTGTTCGTGCGTTCAGGTCACTATCCAAAGGATAACGCACGAGCGCATTTCGAGACACAAAAAGTCAAAATGTTCCATTACCGTACTTAGAAGCAAAGTCAAACGCTGTTTGAAATCAATTTTTATGGTATTTTATTCGTAAAATTGCGATAATATTCCAACCAGACAATAGTGTATTCATTGAAGGAGAAAAAAAAAGGCGTGCTCGCGGGAACGCGCATATCCACGGTGAGTAATTGCTGTTCTGATGTCCAGAAGTTATTTTCGGTCATAAGAGACTGTAGCAGCAACATTATGTACACAATAAGTAAAAAAATAAGTTACACAAAACGCAAAAAAACTAACAAAATAGCACAATTGGTTGGGACAATGTAAAGCGTCTGCCATGTTCTTCGGCGCCATCTTTTTGGATTAATCAAGGTGATAATGAAGTCCAGGTGTGCGCAATGATCCGGAGCAGGTGTGCGTAATGAAGATTGACAGGGCCGGTGGCTAGTAGACCGGTGATGTCGAGCGTCGGAGTGGAGGAAGGTGTGACAGTCATTGGATTATGATGTTATCATTTCAATGTTCAACACCAAACCCTGTCGTCTTGTTCTTTGAGTCTGACAACAATGGTAGGACAAAAATAAATGTTATGTTAGGCCTATGTTCTTTTTTCTTTCACTGAACTGCCTTACTGTGCTGTACATTGTAGCCTACTGTTATTATTTACACTGTGTAGAGAAAATTAGGAACATCTTCTTAATATTAAGATGCACCCCCTTTTGCCCTCAGAACAGACTCAATTCATCGAGGCATGGACTACAATGTGTCGAAAACTTTCCACAGGGATGCTGGCCCGTGTAGACTCCAACTGCTTCCCACAGTTGTGTCAATTTGGCTGGATGTCCTTTGCTGGTGTACCATTCTTGATACACACAGGAAACGGTTGAGCGTGAAACACCCGCAGCGTTGCAGTTCTTGACACACTCAAACTGGTGCTCATGGCTCCTACTACCATACCCCGTTCAAAGGCAATGAAATCTTTGTCTAACCCATTCACCCTCTGAATGGCACACATATCCATGTCTCAAAGCTTAAAAATACTTCTTTAACCTCTTACATCTACACGTTCCGCTAGCGGAACGTCTGCTCCAATATCCAATGATGGGCGGGGCGCGAAATTCAAACTCCTCTAAATCCGAAAACTTACACTTTTCAAACATATGACTATGTTACAGCTATTTAAAGACAAGACTCTCCTTTATCTAACCAAACTGTCCGATTTCAAAAAGGCTTTACAGCGAAAGCAAAACATTAGATTATGTCAGCAGAGTACCCAGCCAGGAATAATCACACAGCCATTTTTCAAGCTAGCATATCATGTCACATAAACCCAAACCATATCTAAATGCAGCACTAACCTTTGATGATCTTCATCAGATGACACACCTAGGACATTGTGTTATACAATACATGCATGTCTGTTCAATCAAGTTCATATTTATATCAAAAACCAGCTTTTTACATTAGCATGTGACGTTCAGAACTAGCATTCCCACCGAACACTTCCGGTGATTTTACTAAATTACTCACGATAAACGTTCACAAAAAGCATAACAATTATTTTAAGAATTATAGATACAGAACTCCTCTATGCACTCGATATGTCCGATTTTAAAATAGCTTTTCGGATGAAGCACATTTTGCAATAATGTAAGTACATAGCCCGGCGTTACAGGGCTAGCTATTTAGACACCCACCCAGTGTAGCCTTCACCAAAATCACATTTCCTATAAGAAAAATGTTCTTACCTTGCTTGTTCTTCATCAGAATACACTGCCAGGACTTCTACTTCAATAACAAATGTAGGTTTGGTCCCAAATAATCCATCGTTATATCCAAACAGCGACGTTTTGTTCGTGCGTTCTAGACACTATCCCAACGCTAAATCTCGGCCACGAGCATGACGCAAAATATGACAAAAAATTTCGAAATATTCCATTACCGTACTTCGAAGCATGTCAACCGCTGTTTAAAACCAATATTTATGCAATTTATCTCGTAGAGAAGCGATAATATTCCGACCGGGAATCTGCCTGTCTGTAAACTGAGGAAAAAACCGAAAGCCGGGGGCGGGGCGTGTCACGCGCCTAAGGCTTAGTCCATTGACTGACCACTCAGCTTTTGCTCTCGTGTGCTTCAGCCAGGGCTTTGAATGACATCATTCCTGTTTTTCCCGGGCTGTGAGACTCCATTGTTGACGTGAGAAGTGTCACGTAAGAGCAGAGATCCTTTGTAAACGATAGAGAGAATCAAGAAGGGCAAGAAATGTTCAGACAGGGTACTTCCTGAACAGAAGCATCTCAGGTTTTTGCCTGCCATAGGAGTTCTGTTATACTCACAGACACCATTCAAACAGTTTCAGAAACTTTGGAGTGTTTTCTCTCCAAAGCTAATAATTATATGCATATTCCAGTTTCTGGGCAGGACTAATAATCAGATTAAATCGGGTACGTTTTTTATCCAGCCGTGAAAATACTGCCCCCTAGATGTAACAGGTTAACCTGTCTCCTCTCCATCATCTACACTGATTGAAGTGGATTTAACAGCTGACATAAATAAGGGATCATAGCTTTCACCTGGATTCACCTGGTCAGTCTATGTCATGGAAAGAGCAGGAAAGAGTTTGGGGTACAGGAGGCGCATACGCATACAGATAGGACACATGGGGTGTGAGTAGCTCCGTTTTGTACCAAAAAAAATGTGGCTGTACGTAGGCAACAAAGTTAAAATTAAGCCTCTAAAATTGATAGATCCATTGGCGGATTTAGGTATAGGCGACATTGGCAGCCGCCCGGGGCGGCATCTTGCCGGAACGGTGACATTTGCGAGATAGGTTTTCTATTGCTCATTTGCACGTCACGTCAATAATATCGTGTCACTGTGTGGGACTGTGGGTCAATTAATCTTGTCGGAGTGGGCGCCCTGATTCTAGTTTGTGAGCTAGACAGGCTACTGCCTGGGAAGGTCTCTCACTCAGAGGTACGAGATGGAGAGGGGGGTGGGGGTAGGTTGACCTCAGGTCTCCCCACTGGAAGCCCGAGGTAGGGGGAGCATCTATCAAATAGCGCACCTCTAACTTTGTACAGAACTAATGCAATTAGTAAAATCAGTCACACTACGAAATGCTACCAAA
This sequence comes from Salmo trutta, assembly GCF_901001165.1. Taxonomy (NCBI): domain Eukaryota; kingdom Metazoa; phylum Chordata; class Actinopteri; order Salmoniformes; family Salmonidae; genus Salmo; species Salmo trutta. Next base: position 64,132,536 of record NC_042968.1, read on the forward strand.
TAAACTACAATTCATTGATGATACTGTGAATATATAGTTTCAAAGACATATTATTGCATTTTTTTCTGGTTTGTGCGAAATCGTTAAGAATACTATAAAACCAGTCTGTACACCACCAAGGTGAATTGGTTTAGTCTTGACTCTTGGTTGACAGTGTTGGGGGATGGGTAACGTATCTATGCTCGAGTGCCAAATCAACACAAATTTGTTTCTATTTGGCTTTGTTACTTTTTTTATATTTATGAGTTATTTTTGTATATATTTTTATATTTATATAGTTTAAATGTTATGATGATTTATTTGTGTTCCAAATGTCTGAATAAAAATTAGTTAGTGCAGAATGGTGCCATTTTTGTTGGCGGGGGGGGGGGCTGAAAGGGGGGTTAGCCAAGGGAGCAATACAAGCTAGAACCACCACTGGATTGATCAATATATCCCCAAGCAACTGGGAGAGAATGAGCAGTCCGTTATGTACAACAGCAAACCAATCAGTTGGTAAAGTGGTGTGGCAACACGAATTCAACAAACCATGGCTTCCCCCAGAGGAAAAGACAAGGAGCAACTTGATATACAGGAAAACATAGCTAAAATGCTCTTAATGCTCACTAAAACAAAAAACTGGTACAGTCTGTTGTTAATAAGTAGATTAGCTAAAAAATAAAGTAGTCTATCGTGTCAGACATGCACACACAAGGCGTGTGCATGGATGAACGACACAACAAAATTTGCCTTCTGGAAACAAACTTTAGAAGATGAATTGGAGTAGCAAGAAAACAGAATGAGATGAAACGGCATGAGAATAGTGTCCTTACCGGAAGAGGAGGGAAAAGGGGACCTTTCCAGCTACTTGGTCAAGCTAATATCAAAGGAACTTGACGTGGATATGTCAAGGATCTGGAACAATGCCATAGGATCGGGGTGAAACAGAAGAACGCTAAATACCCTCGCATGATAATCTATAAGCTGTGGAACTATCAGACCAAAGTCATTCTGAAGGCACAGTGGGGAAAGGAGATCAAAATCCATGGCCAGTCCATTTAATTCGCCCAGGACCTGTCTGCTAGGCTGAGAAAAAAATGCAAGCAACACATTCTGATCAGACATTCACTGGAGGAAAAAGGAATCAAATATCAATTCCACTTCCCGGCGGTGCTGTGGGTATGGAAGGGAAAGCAAAGGATGGAATTATCAAGCGTTGAAGAAGCCCATTCTGACTGCAACATTTTAACAGTGTAATTAGTACATTTCATATATGCTGTCGCACAAATAATAATTTGGTTGGGTTTTATGAAGGCCTTGGTTAACAGAATAATATTTTCTGTGTTTCAAATAACTTAATAGCATTTTCATTAGTTTATATTACTGTAGGCTATATTTAAATCAAAAATACACAAACACAAATTCAAGTGTTCAATAAATGTGACATCATAATTGTGATGTGAAGCATCGCTACTTCACATGAGCGGCATTTGAATGTAAAAAAAAAGTTTTAGCAAAATGCCATTTTTGTCAGAAATGCCTTCTGGAACATGTGAACTTTCATGTGCCTGAACCTCATTGAGCATTCTGCGCTGTGCTCTTGTAGTCATCTTTGCAGGACGGCCACTACTAGGGAGAGTAACAACAGTGCTGAACTTTCTCCATTTATAGACAATTTGTCTTATCGTGGACTGATGAACATCAAGGCTTTTAGAGATACTTTTGTAACCCTTTCCAGCTTCATGCCAGTCAACAACTCTTAATCTTAGGTCTTCTGAGATCTCTTTTGTTCGAGGCATGGTTCACATCAAGCAATAATTCTTGTGAATAGCAAACTCTAATTTTGTGAGTATTTTTCATCTCATTGATTGGACTCCAGGTTAGCTGACTCCTGACTCCAATTAGCTTTTGGAGAAGTCATTAGCCTAGGGGTTCACATACTTTTCCCAACCTACACTGTAAATGTTTAAATGATTTATTCAATATAGACAAGAAAAATACAATAATTTGTGTGTTATTAATTTAAGCACACTGCGTTTGTCTATTGTTGTGACTTAGATGAAGATCATATAACATTTTATGACCAATTTATGCAGAATTCCGGGTAATTCCAAAGGGTCCACATACTTTGTCTTGTCACTGTATTTGGTCCCCAAAGTTTTCTGAGCATTTTTCATTGTTGGACATAAATGACTAGAAAATCACCAGGAAATCTGTAAGTGATCTGTAAAATACAACAACAAAAAAACAGTTTGGGCTTCTTGCGGTCAATTTGCAGTGTACAAATTATTTATAATTCTGTTCCGGCCCAGGACCATCCGCTCAAGAAAAAACCTTCTTTCCCATTAATGTTATTGTTAGGCCAAGAAAATGTATGCAGAATAAAACTATTAAGAAGGACTTTAAACGATTAAGCAAAAACCAGTGAAAAGTCTCCTTTGACAAACGGCCAGGGATGACAAAGAGTTGTTCAGCGGAAAGTAACAACTTGGCAATAAAGAGAAGCCGAGTGAAATATACTTTTCCCTCCATGGAGGCCATGCTTGGTACTGGATTTATGACTCCATTTTGGATCCCGAGGTGATTTTCTAGGTCTGTATAGACGTGGGCCGATTCTCAAACAGAGCCACAACCTTGTTGGTTTCATATAAAATTGGTGGGCGGAAAGAGTAACTGAATCTCTTTAATATGGTGTCGTTTGCTGCCTCAGGAAGACCTATAGTGGTGAATTGCAGTGTCATTCTCTTTCTCTTTAAATATTAATTGCACCCATTATGGTCAAGGAGATTTTCAACCAAGTTTGTAAAGGCATCGTTTGAGACAGCCATAAACGTTTGCAGTTCTCCTCCTGACTGCTTCTAAGTGATTACTTTAGTTTAAAACACCATGTTTTCCAAAACACTTAGAATAAAATATTTGAGGCTAATATCGACGCAAACAGCAGAACACACTCTTAATGACTTCTCCATTTTCAAAACGAATGCCCAGCATCCCAATTTACAGTACTCATCCTTTTACTGGCCTGCTTCAATCTGCAGTAACACTCAACGCACCAGCTGTGTTCAGGTGCTAGAATTCAGGGCAGAGAAAATGATCCCTGCAAACCATAACCAGACTTCATCCAATGAGTAGGCCCCTACTGTGCTCTATCATCCCATCATATCACTATTCATCCAGCTTTAATTTTCTCCTGTGGATAATAGGGTCGGGTGTATTATTTATTCTTATTCCTCTGGAGACTGCATGATTCTAGTATCAGGGTGCTCTAGGAGGAGCCATAGACACACTGTCCAAAAATATTTTTTGAGTCAACTTAAAGTTTGTAACCCTGCTCCCTCAAAGTCAAGTCCAATCTAAATTCTATGTTAAATGAACTTCATCTAAAGTTACTTCAACATAGTATACTAAGTGAAACTGACAAATGTGGATTGAATGACCCTACACCCATTAAAACCTCACCACTATTCCACTATTTGGCCCTATTTGATCCTACACCAGGCCGGCAGCCTGGGAGGACGGGACACTATCGTTCAACAGACCTTGTAATTTCTCTGCAGTAAAAGCTTGTACACCCAAGTACTTCTCTGCAGCTGCCACCACAACGTATATAGTTGATAACAATGGCTATGAACGCTAAGAAGCCAACCTTACTGAAGCACTTGTTATTCCTATCACTCTCTATTGGCCTCAGCCTATTTAACGTGAACCGCTTAGGATCCCTCACCATGGACCCATCTTCCTCTACAACTCTATTCACTGCCTCAGCATACGACACCTTCTGTACTACTCTGACCCTGGCAACCATGACTTGCCTTTCTCTCACCGGACACTTCTACTCTCCAGCAACATGGGTACCCCTACAGTTAACAAACACAGCTTTTTATACCGATACTACACATTCCTTTGTCTCATGCCCTCCTGCCCACTTCTCACATCCAGGAATCTCCCTCCTACACACTACTGCAACACGACCAAAAGCTTGGTACCTAAAACACTGTAATGGGTTAAAACCTCTTACATCTACACGTTCCGCTAGCGGAACGTCTGCTCCAATATCCAATGATGGGCGGGGCGCGAAATACAAACTCCTCTAAAATCTGAAAACTTCCATTTTTCAAACATATGACTATTTTACAGCTATTTAAAGACAAGACTCTCCTTTATCTAACCACACTGTCCGATTTCAAAAAGGCTTTACAGCGAAAGCAAAACATTAGATTATGTCAGCAGAGTACCCAGCCAGAAATAATCAGACACCCATTTTTCAAGCTAGCATATCATGTCACATAAACCCAAACCATAGCTAAATGCAGCACTAACCTTTTATGATCTTCATCAGATGACACACCTAGGACATTATGTTATACAATACATGCATGTCTGTTCAATCAAGTTCATATTTATATCAAAAACCAGCTTTTTACATTAGCATGTGACGTTCAGAACTAGCATTCCCACCGAACACTTCCGGTGATTTTACTAAATTACTCACGATAAACGTTCACAAAAAGCATAACAATTATTTTAAGAATTATAGATACAGAACTCCTCTATGCACTCGATATGTCCGATTTTAAAATAGCTTTTCGGATGAAGCACATTTTGCAATAATCTAAGTACATAGCCCGGCATCACAGGGCTAGCTATTTAGACACCCAAACAGTTTAGCCTTCACCAAAATCACATTTCCTATAAGAAAAATGTTCTTACCTTGCTTGTTCTTCGTCAGAATACACTGCCAGGACTTCTACTTCAATAACAAATGTAGGTTTGGTCCCAAATAATCCATCGTTATGTTCCATCAAGACGTTTTGTTCGTGCGTTCTAGACACTATCCCAACGCTAAATCTCGGCCACGAGCATGACGCAGAATTCGACAAAAGAATTCTAAATATTCCATTACCGTACTTCGAAGCATGTCAACCGCTGTTTAAAACCAATTTTTATGCAATTTATCTCGTAGAAAAGCGATAATATTCCGACCGGGAATCTGCCTGTCTGTATACTGAGGGAAAAACCGAAAGCCGGGGGCGGGGCGGGTCGCGAGCGTAAGGCTTAGTCCACTGAGTGACCACTTAGCTTTTGCTCTCGTGTGCTTCAGCCAGGGCTTTGAATTACGTCATTCCTGTTTTTCCCGGGCTCTGAGACCTCATTGGAGACGTGGGAAGTGTCACGTAACAGCAGAGATCCCTTGTAATAGATAGAGAGAATCAACAAGGGCAAGAAATGTTCAAACAGGGTACTTCCTGAACACAAGCATCTCAGGTTTTTGCCTGCCATAGGAGTTCTGTTATACTCACAGACACCATTCAAACAGTTTCAGAAACTGTGGAGTGTTTTCTCTCCAAAGCTAATAATTATATGCATATTCTAGTTTCTGGGCAGGACTAATAATCAGATTAAATCGGGTACGTTTTTTATCCAGCCGTGAAAATACTGCCCCCTAGCCATAAGAGGTGAAGGACAACAGCTCTCACAGGATAACTGACACATCCTAACTTGACTTTGTCTGGTGAAGACTGCATCAAAACTCAGCAGGACAGACAGCAGTGATGGTTGTACCTTACATTCAAAATATTGTGTCAAAATTTACCGTTATACTATATGATCTGCACATGTACCCAAAAAGGTCCCAAAACAGTACCATATGAGTTCATATGTTTACCTCTGAAGGTACCTTATCTGTACATTGACCTTTTTGTACTCCAGGGAACACTGTCACCTAATTGTACCCTTATTTCTTTAGAGTGTGTGGATGTTCTTGGTGATAAATGTGTACCTGGTGGCACTGCAGAAACATTGATGCACCCGTGACCAATAGGTTGCAAGTTCAAATCACGAGAGCATTTATGCTCCTTTTACATCAAGTTTCCCTGAGCACTGCTATTTTTAGGTTGGTGTTGTCAGATAATCAGACAATTATTGACTTGACTGAGAAACTTTTGGCAAAGTGTACCAGTGTGCCACAAGCACATCTGAAGTATCCTATAAGAATAACTTTAATTGCAAAAACAGTAATACAGTGATGATTTACTGTAACATGATCATATTGTCAGTATCATAAAATGTACTTTGTTAGTACAACAACAAAGAAATACGTTGAAGCACATTGACTTGACTTAAAATTAAAGCAGCATGATAAGAGATATATATTTTTTTTTTTACAATTATCAATTTAAGTTGTTTTATTGAGTTGACTTTGGAAAATGAGCTGAAACAACTAAAAGGCAAGATTACTTTTTACAGTGCATGGTTGATTTGATGTACAGGGGATTAATATACTGTACGGGTTTGTTCATAACAGTTTAACTCTTCTATCTTGTTAGCAACCAAATAGATCCAAATTGGCTAGACCTGAAATATGAACATTAGGTGGCTAGTCTGCTTGAGAGATTGTGTATGAGACCTGTGTTCATTTTCTATAATGCCTGCTACAAGAAGTTGGTCATTATTAGTGGATGGGCATTAGTCATCTGGTCAGATTTGTAACAAAAAAGGGAAGATCAGTGATTATTGCAAAAAAAGCAGGTTAAACTATTTTGATAAAATAATTAAATTATTTGTGCTTGTTATGGTTGTGGAAGGTTTATATTTAGCCTAGGTATAATATTACATGCCCTGAATTCATTAGACTATTCCTGACTGAAATGCTTTGTATTGACCTTTAATTGTTAAACAAAGCTTGTTTAGATAATAACTTTTATGAAATGTAGATATGTATCGTGAATCATCCATACATTTGAAAAATTAAAGAGAGATGATTTTTGGCCATATCACCCAGCCTACCTGGGAATACTGATTACTTTAGCTTGCCTCATGAATGTAAGCCTGATGTTAGGCTGATGCAATGCCACTCTGCTTTGTCCACAGTTACATGTACGCATGTACACACGCACGCATACAAACACACAAATGCACACACACACACACACTGAATCTTACACGTATGCACATGCACACACGCAAACACATTTTTTCAGCATCTGCCGTGAATCTGCAGAGTGCCCAGCGATAATATAAACTCATTTTATTCAGAGGTGGTGGTGGTGGAAGACACCAAGTGTTAAACATGGATATGTAAATTATAGCTCCAGGGGTAGATTATACCAATTCATCTCTGTCTTTAGCTTTTGTCTATCTTCTCTCACCCTCATAAACATGCATGGGTCCCTCTGAAACACATTACACACGTTGGCTTTATAAAAAGCAATATAGGGGCCCTTTGATTCTCTTTACACAACACACAAGATAATGCATTATAAATCCCAGCCCAGGAGTATAAAATATATATTATGAGCATGTGTCTTGAATTTTTAAAGCGCTGTGCGAAAGTGGCCTTCAAGTCCTCGGCCCGAAGCTGCAGTTCTTTGTTGCTGAGGAATAATCTGCAAGACAAACCCAGGTAATTAACCAGGTAATTAACCAAATGGTGTGAAAAACAGCTCCCCGGACCGCAACAATGAGGAAGTCTCCTTTGGAATATCAAAGTGATGTTGTCTTCCTACCAGAGTGACACCACTTAAGCTTAATTTTAGCTTCATTACAATACATTTGAGTCACCGAGTGGATGCTCTTACCTTGAGTGACTTCCGTTCACTTCTGAGGGTTATGTATGTGGATGTGAATCAGGTCATAAGAAGGGCAACAGAGCTCTTTCTCAGAACCAACTAACACTGTAAGAACCAACATACAATGTAAGAAAGAAAAGAGCAGTGTCCTATGTTTCACCCCGGCCTATATGCGACTATCCTGTAAGATTTTAATCCATTTAAGAGGAAGAGTTTGCTCCCTGCAGTAGACGCTGTAAGAATTTGCTCCCTGCGTAAGCCAACCAGGGGTTTAGAGATCTGCCAACTGCGAGCGAATTTAACAGCCCTTATTATTAGTTGGAGGAGAAATTATGGGGGAAAGAAGTTCTGAATCCTTTGAAATATCTGTGAATCCGTGGGGGGTCAATTCTGCGAAATAGCAGCATGCCCCCCTTTTTTACCGGTCCAAACAGTATCTGTTTGAAGGACTTTAACATTATACTAGTACTTTGCTGGGCATTTTGCTATTTGGCCCTGTCTTTCTTAGTCTCCTGTTATTAGCATCATGCTACCTTTGTTATGTTAATGCTAACGTCCCATTGTTTCTCTCCCATAGCTTGATAGCGTGAGCTCAAACCCTTAAAGTCTCGGACAAAAACAACAACAACACCAGTATGATGCTTCCTATGCTAGCAGGCGCCCAAGAAAAATCTTGACGCTCTTTGATGTGGTGCTGAGATGGAAACATCACTCTTTTCTGGCACTATTTATTTATTTTTCTTCCTCTCCTTCCCCTCCAGGCTAGCAGGGGAGAGTTTTATGCTGTGTTGTGCTTCGAAAGTCAGGTGGAAAAAACATAAGCCGTGGGGGTGAGAGAAATGCAAGAAAAGTCTAAACATTTATTAGCCCCTGAAAGAACCATCAGACTCCTCTCCCTCTTCCATTTTCCTCCCCACTAATGTGCTGAGCTGGGCAGGAGATGCTAACGTCTTAATTACACTAGTACCAGATAACGATAACACTCGCCTTGGCCTGTTTAACAGTGCCTGGGAAGAAAGCACTATCTGAAACACAGTTAGCGGTCGCCAGGGCAATGTTACATCAAGGTGAAAGCACATATCTGCAGACCTGTGGACTTGAGTCACATGACTTGGACTCGAGTCACAAATATGATGATTTTAGAAATATGATGACAAAATCAAAAAAGACATGCAACTCGACTTTGACTTTAACACCAATGACTCGTGACTTAACTTGGACTTGAGCCTTTTGACTCAAACTGATTTGATACCCTCCCCAAGCCCAAATATAGAAAATGTATGCCATTTAAAAAAAGTGTGCAGCGGCATCAACTCTTCATTTAACGGATTACAGTTTGAATCGGACAGCAGCCAATCAAATTGTGCCAGCGGAGGAAAAGTTGCGCGTGGCAGTGCAGAGGAACGTTGGTGGGTGAATTCAGACGAAGCCCTTGGAAAGATGATGCCCAAAATTATTATTTTTGGATATAAAGACTACGCTGTAGTCAACAAAAAATGGATTGCAACTTGCAAAACATGCAGGAAGAAAATTACAGGAGGCGCAACAATTTCCTACTTTTTTGACATTTGAAGCTGCACAAAGAATGGTAAGTCATGGCTAATATAGCCGACAGCTATATATAACTTTGCTAGTGTAACATGTAGGCTAACGTAACGTTAAATCAATGAGCCTCCACACAGTCAGTCAGTGCGGGAACGTGATCATTGCACCCAAGATTGAGCTACAATTGGCTAGGCAGTTGGTAGCCTAAATCCTGCCTGATGTTACTGCTGTTCCTAAATCCATTGACATACGTTAGCCTACTGTAACCACACACAGAGAGGGTGTGTGTGTTAAGGTTGGGAGATTGTGTACAAGCCTACATCGCCCGATTGCGATCCTCAATAGTCGATCGCTATTGGGGGGGGGGTGCGGTGCTACTGCCGCCGCTCAATTATTATTATTTTTCTTCCGATATCTGTTTTAATATGCTTACCTCTTACAGATTTGAACAATACCAGATGAACAAAAGTGTCACAAGTGAACCAAAACAGTCTCCAATCTCACAGTTCATGGAGACCCGTGTAGGGCAGTACAGCATGAATCATCCACAGCAGAAAGCTATCAACAATGCATTTCTGTACGAATAGGTTATCGATTGCACCTCGCCTCTGTCTATTGTGGTCTTCCCTGTGGCTCAGTTGGTAGAGCATGGTGTTTGCAACGCCAGGGGTGTGGGTTCGATTCCCACGGGTGGCTAGTACAAAAAAAAAAAATGTACGAAATGTATGCATTCACTACTGTAAGTCGCTCTGGATAAGAGCGTCTACTAAAATGTGGAAAAGAAGAGTTTTTGTCACTTTCTGTCAGTGGTTGACTGTAAGTACAGCTCAGTGTGTCGTAAAACATTGACATCAAAAGTAGAGAACCTCACTACAGAGATATGTTCAAAACTGAAAACTCAGTTGAGCAACACAGACAATGTTTCAGTCACAGTGGACATTTGGTCTGACCGAAAGATGAGGGGGTTCCTTGGTGTCACTGTGCACTGTATGAAGAAAGATGGAGAGAGGATACAGCTCAAGACCCATCTCTTGGCCTGTGACCGCTTCAAAGGCCCACACATTGCCGAAAGAATCTGTGAGCAATTTGAGGCCATATGTGATGAATACAGCATTAAAGATACATTTGACTACATCATTAGTGACAATGCTGCCAACATGAGAAAAGCGTTCACAGTGTGCTTCCCCATTGAACAAGAAGATGAAGTACATGACGAAGATCACATTGATGACCCAGAGTTCTGGAATGACCTAACCCTGGAAGACCAGCAACCAGTGGAGGCTGCAATTGCAAAAAAACTGTGTTTGCAGTGTTTTGCCCACACTCTCCAGCTGGTGATGGGAGATGGCTTGAAAGAAACAAAAGTGATGACTCCTTCTCTTTCAAAGTTATCAAAAATCATCTCACTGCTGCATACAAGCACAACATTCAAAGAGGTGTTTGAGGCTGAATTTGGGGAAAGAAGCATCCCTACTGCTGCCAACACAAGATGGAACTCGACAAGTGAAGGCTGATTTCCAATGTGACCATCTAAAGCTCTGTCATGTTCTAGAAAAGGTTGGGCACAAGGAGTTGTTCTTCACAGTATGGGAGGGGAATAAGTTGAAGGAGTTGGTGGACATCCTGAAGCCATTTGGCAACAGATTTGACACAGGGGGAGAAGATAGTCACAATCAGTTCTGTTGTTCCCTCTGTCCTGTCCCTGAATCACCACCTGGAGCAGCGGAAGCCTCAAGTCCATTTCCTGAGCGGCCTGGTCAGAAATCTCCAGGCATCCCTGAACAAACGATTTCTTGGAATCTTCATCAATGTGAAAATGGCCAGGACACAAGATGTAATCACTGGCCCCTTTTCAGATCCAGTCTACCTCAAAGCAGCTGCCTTGGATCCGCTTTTTCTCTGATGTGGGTGGAGCACCATGTGCTGGTCAAGGAGGAGGTCAAGGAGGAGGTGGCACAAAGAGTGAAAGGTAAATATTATTGAGTTTAATGTAACTAATGTATCCATTTGATTGCAACAATAATACTTTTTCAGTTTAACCCAGTGCATCACCAATACTCTAATACCGGCCTTTTTGTTTCTGCTTTTTACATGTTTGCTAGAACTGATTCTGCAAGATGCTGCAGGGACTGAGCAAGCTGTGCCTCTTGTTGATGAGGAAGAGCGAGAGGACCATAGTCTTGCATATGAAGAAGGGCTGTTTGCAGCATATTGTAAGAGGCAGAAGAAAGCTGTTGGGATCACTCCAGCACTACAGCTAAGTCACAACTTAGACATATGCGAAGGACAGAATGCCCTCTTGTTCTGGACAATGAATATGAAGGCTCTTCCTTTACTGTCCGGAGTGGCGTGTCTTCAGCCATGGTGGCATCATACTGCGGCCTCATTGTGCACAAATGACTGACAGACTTATCGAATTTGGTCTTTTGCAAATGCAATGCATCATAGGGCCCTGAGATAAGAGAAAAAGGAAACTGTTTATGCATTACACACACACACACACACACACACACACACACACACACACACACACACACACACACACACACACACACACACACACAGTCTCCATGTTCAGGTTTTATCTCCCATCTTTGGGATCTGTATTTTTTTTTCAGGCCAGTGTTCAAATTGTAGGCCTACTTAAAGTTCAGTAGCAGTTGTATTGATGTACCTTTTAATAAATGATTGTAACTTTATGGAAGGATTGTTTTAGGTGTCTAGAGTATATCTAGAGAGAAAGAGAACCCTACAATATTGAGTTTTTGTTGTCATATTGATGTGTCTTTCTCATGGCTACCCATGTATTTCTATGGAAAGATAAAGTTTATTTGGAAAGTAATAAATATATACATGTTTAAAAGCATTTTATTTGCGTAAATGTAATATACTAACTATTACTCTTGTTAAAAATATGAAATGGTATTACATTTGTTGAAGAGCACATTATGACTTGTTTAGCACTCAAAACTCAAAGGACTTGAGACTTGACCTGGGACTTGTAGGTCTTGACTTGAGACTTGACTCAGACTTGCCTGTCTTGACTTGGGACTTGACTTAGGACTTGAGTGCTAAGACTTGAGACTTAATTGTGACTTGTAAAACAATGACTTGGTCCCACCTCTGCATATCTGTGTGTAAATATCTCAAAGCCTTTCAAGTGTTTTTTTCCTATTTCCTTCCCGCTGCTGTTCTCTGTAATAGGACATGCAAACTGTAGCCCAGTACCAAATCTACTCACAGTACATAAAATGTCTTACTTCTAATTCCCTACACAGATCAATTATCCACCAGCCTTGAGTTCCATTGCAGTGCCCTGTAGCTGACACCAGGCAGCCTGTGAGTTCTGCATGTCTTCCAATGGTGTGCTACCCAGTGGTGAGTCAGGCCTATCTCCTCCCTGCAGAGTCCCCAGTATGGAGCCTGCTGGTAGGGGTGATGAAGGCCCTGGTGACGAACGGCAGCTATAGCTGTCCCCATAGGGGGATTTTTCTGCATGCTACCACTCAGCTAGAGTCTTTAATGATGACACTATCAAAGCCATGTCGGACTGCCGAGATCACCCAGTGTTCACTCCCCTATTAGCAGGCCTGCTTACACAGCCAGTGGTGGTGGCTAGGTGAGAGAGGAAGGGTTGAGGAAGCATGCAGGGAGAATGGCTTCCAGCAGCAGTAGATAGATGAGAGAGAAGAAGATGGGAAAGGGGAGTTAGGGAATCCATTATCTACTGCGACTGGCTACTGTAAACAGAACCTAAAGGTTCGTAGCTCTTTACACTCACAACCCTTATACGGGATGAAAATGGCAGATTTGGTCACTGATGAGCGCCTAAATTGGAACGCAGTGGTTGTACAGGAACATGCTATACATGACGTCAGAGCTCAGGGTCTCAGTTCTACAGCGCTGTATGGTATTCAACTGACAGACGTTGTCAACGTGAGCGCCATAACAAGGAAGATGCCCCCATCCCTCCCTCTTGCTAATTCGGCTATTTTGACGGTTGTCCTATGTCCTCCGTCACCTATGCTAAAGTTATGCCTTACATGAATGACCAGACACTGTTTACAAAGCTGTTTATGATAAACATATGTGTTTATTCAACATAATGTGGGATTAGCTATGTATTTCAATGTCTTGTTTGTTGATCACCTATGGAAGAAAATAAACGTACAGAATATTACAATTTGGTTGTACGGCGGAAATTGGTTTGTGTGAGCAAAACCTGTTGTGCGTCACCCAGGACATAACTCTTTATGTTCATGTATTTATCGATCAGAAAGTATAAGTACAATGTGAGCATGTTTGACAAATGAAACGTTAAGGTTAATCTAAAGAAATGTAAATTATGTATTTGGTTTTCCTCGATGATTGAAGAGGGTGCTGTTCATTTCCTGGTCTGAGAATAGACGGACAAATGGGTCACTTTCGAGCGCATGGTTAATTAATTGTTGTCATATTCGTGTATGTAGGTGTCACGTCCTGACCAGTATAAGGGGTTATTTGTTATTGTAGTTTGGTCAGGACGTGGCAGGGGTGTGTTTGTTTAGAGTGTTTCGGGGTTTGTTGGGCTATGTTCTGTTTTAAGAGGAGTGTTTGTTTAGAGTGTTTCGGGGTTTGTTGGGTTATGTTCTTGTTAGTCATTTTCTATGTTAGTTCTAGTATGTCTATTTCTATGTGGTGTTTGTTGGGTTGACCTTCAATTGGAAGCAGCTGCTCCTAGTTGCTTCTAATTGAAGGTCCTATTTAAGAGGGGTGTTTTTCTATGGGATTTTGTGGGTAGTTGTTCCTTACAGGACTGTTTCTTGTTGTTGTGTTATCTTTTTGTATTAAGTGTTTTGTTTTCTTCTAATTTAATAAAGAAGATGAGCATTCACATTCCCACTGCACCTTGGTCCAATCCTTACGATGCCCATGACAGTAGGTGGCAGGGAAGTCAGGCGCAGGAGAAACCAAGTTGATTAATATGGAGTATTTAATAAAAAAACAAACTCCAAAACCAAAGTACAAATTAAATGGGTAAAGTATACCCGTCACACACACCGATACACAAACCCACGTAACGTAACATCACAAACAATCACTGACAAGGACATGAGGGGAAACAGAGGGTTAAATACACATGATTAATTGGATTGTAAACAGGTGTGTAGGAAGACAAGAAAAAACCAATGGAGAATGAAAAACTGATCAATGATGGCTAGAAGACCGGTGACGTCGACCGCCGAGCACCACCCGAGCAAGGAGGGGCATCGACTTCGACAGAAGTCGTGACAATTGTACAGGTAATGCGGTAGTAGTTTATCCCGGGGATGCATACATGTTTATATCCAGGGCTGGGAAGTAACTGATTACATGATATAAATTACATGTAATCTGATTACAAAAAAAATCTAACTGAAAAAACAGAAAAGGAGGGATGTTAAAGTCGAGTGCTTCACATTGAAGGAGAGATGCCTACCAAACACCCACCCACTGTTACGTTACCAGGCAAAATATTGTAATCAGATTTCATTGACACCTTTCTGCATTCAATTCAGCATTGTAAAAAGTGCAAGTCTAAGTTTGTTCCAAATGACAGTGTTGGCCCAGCCCTAATTTATGTGCTCTCTGTCACCTGGAGTTGCATGGCAAATGGTACAGGAACACAAGGAAAGCACAAAACACAATGCCCAAGGACTAGTCAGCCCTTCCCCCTCTGAGGGTCCAAAATGTCTCTCTCTGTTACAGTATCCAGAGGATTGGACTATTGAATGAGTAATAGATATCAAACATGGATAATGTAGTGTTATTCTATCTGAAACTTGTTCAGAGTATAACGCTGATGCTATCTATATTGATGTATAATCTCTTTGGTAACTTATTAAATCTGTACAGGGTGAACTCTGAATTAGTCTGTGCAAAAAGGTTGTATGGTCCTCTCTGGAATTCTGTCTTATTTACATTGGTCTCATCCCCCACACAAGCTCTTAGAAGCTGTTACATCCTGTGGAGAATGGGTCTGGGAGTGTTTAGGTTACTGTAAACTTGGTATCATTTGATTGCTCAATGGTGGTTGGCTTTGGGTTGAAAGTTTACACCTTCAGATGTTGTAAACTGAATGAATGGTCTCTCTCTTATGTAGCTCTGTCCTTGAGCTGTTCTTATCTAATAATGTTCTGTATTATGTCATGTTCCATTTTATTTGTGAACCCCAGGAAGAGTAAGCTGGAGACTTATATCTCCCTCACTAACTTTAAGCATCAGCTGTCAGAACAGCTTACCTTTCACTCCACCTGTACACAGCCCATCTGCAAATAGCCCACCCAACTACATCATCCCCATATTGTTATTTATTTTTGCTCTTTTGCACCCCAGTATCTCTACTTGCACATCATCATCTGCATATCTATCGCTCCAGTGTTAATGTTAAATTGTAATTATTTTGCCACTATGGCCTATTCATTGCCTTACCTCCCTAATCATACTACATTTGCACACACTGTATATATATTTTTCTATTGTGTTATAGACTGTACGTTTGTTGAACCCATGTGTAACTCTGTGTTGTTGTTTTTGTCGCACTGCTTTGCTTCATCTTGGAAAAGTCACAGTGGTAAATGAGAACTTGTTCTCAACTGGCCTACCTGGTTAAATAAAGGTGAAAAAAAATGTGTATATATATATTAAAGTAGCTGCTGCTTTTGCAACCTAATCAAATACCAAATCCTGTATCCAGTCCATGGAGGATGGCTGTCGGATCAATTTTCATTTCCTAGGCTTCTAGGCCTCTGGCCTAATAGGCATGTCTTTGTTCATGCATTTTCTTCTATTTTAACCTTAGGATCTATGTGCCTAGAAGCATGCTTTGTAATGCTTGTTAACGCTTTGTAACTTAGGCTTTATGCCTTGTATGTGAATCCATTCATTGTACAATGTTAATTAAATATCTGCCTTTTGATTAAGACAATTCTTAGACCAATTCTTAATAGTCAACGTCAACTCATTGTCTAATGCTTGCTTGTATATATATTTTTTCTTTATGGAGTCAGATAAACATTTAAATAGGCTAATTGCTTAGTATTAGTATAAGTCTTTGTGTGTGTGGTGTATATACGTACACAGTACCAGTCAAAAGTTTAGACACCTACAGTGGGGGAACAAAGTATTTGATCCCCTGCTGATTTTGTACGTTTGCCCACTTACAAAGAAATGATCAGTCTATAATTTTAATGGTAGGTTTATTTGAACAGTGAGAGACAGAATAACAACAAAAAAATCCAGAAAAACGCATGTCAAAAATGTTATAAAATGATTTGCATTTTAATGAGGGAAATAAGTATTTGACCCCTCTGCAAAACATGACTTAGTACTTGGTGGCAAAACCCTTGTTGGCAATCACAGAGGTCAGACGTTTCTTGTAGTTGGCCACCAGGTTTGCACACATCTCAGGAGGGATTTTGTCCCACTCCTCTTTGCAGATCTTCTCCAAGTCATTAAGGTTTCGAGGCTGACGTTTGGCAACTCGAACCTTCAGCTCCCTCCACAGATTTTCTATGGGATTAAGGTCTGGAGACTGGCTAGGCCACTCCAGGACCTTAATGTGCTTCTTCTTGAGCCACTCCTTCGTTGCCTTGGTCGTGTGTTTTGGGTCATTGTCAAACTGGAATACACATCCACAACCCATTTTCAATGCCCTGGCTGAGGGAAGGAGGTTCTCACCCAAGATTTGACAGTACATGGCCCCGTCCATCGTCCCTTTGATGCGGTGAAGTTGTCCTGTCCTCTTAGCAGAAAAACACCCCCAAAGCATAATGTTTCCACCTCCACGTTTGACGGTGGAGATGGTGTTCTTGGGGTCATAGGCAGCATTCCTCCTCCTCCTAACACGGCGAGTTGAGTTGATGCCAAAGAGCTCCGTTTTGGTCTCATCTGACCACAACACTTTTACCAGTTGTCCTCTGAATCATTCAGATGTTCATTGACAAACTTCAGACGGGCATGTATATGTATTCTTGAGCAGGGGGACCTTGTGGGCGCTGCAGGATTTCAGTCCTTCACGGCGTAGTGTGTTACCAATTGTTTTCTTGGTGACTATGGTCCCAGCTGCCTTGAGATCATTGACAAGATCCTCCTGTGTAGTTCTGGGCTGATTCCTCACCGTTCTCATGATCATTGCAACCCCACGAGGTGAGATCTTGCATAGCCCCAGGCCGAGGGAGATTGACAGTTCTTTTGTGTTTCTTCCATTTGTGAATAATCACACCAAATGTTGTCGCCTTCTCACCAAGCTGCTTGGCAATGGTCTTGTAGCACATTCCAGCCTTGTGTAGGTCTACAATGTTGTCCCTGACATCCTTGGAGAGCTCTTTGGTCTTGGCCATGGTGGAGAGTTTGGAATCTGATTGATTGATTGCTTCTGTGGACAGGTGTCTTTTTTACAGGTAACAAGCTGCGGTTAGGAGCACTCCCTTTAAGAGTGTGCTCCTAATCTCAGCTCGTTACCTGTATAAAAGACACCTGGGAGCCAGAAATCTTTCTGATTGAGAGGGGGTCAAATACTTATTTCCCTCATTAAAATGCAAATCAATTTATAACATTTTTGACATGCGTTTTTATGGATATTTTTGGCGTTTTTATGGATATTTTTGTTGTTATTCTGTCTCTCACTGTTCAAATAAACCTACCATTAAAATTATAGACTGATCCTTTCTTTATCAGTGGGCAAACGTACAAAATCAGCAGGGGATCAAATACTTTCCCCCCCACTGTACTTATTCAAGGGTTTTTCTTTATTAGTACTATTTTCTACATTGTAGAATAATAGTGAAGTCATCAAAACTATGAAATAACACATATGGAATCATGTAGAAACCAAAAAAAGTGTTAAACAAATCAAAATATATTTGATATTGTTCAAAGTAGCCACCCATTGCCTTGATGACAGCTTTGCACACGCTTGGCATTCTCTCAACCAGCTTCATGAGGAATGCTTTTCCAACAGTCTTGAAGGAGTTCACACATATGCTGAGGTCTTGTTGGCTGCTTTTCCTTCACTCTGCGGTCCAACTCATCCCAAACCATCTCAATTGGGTTGAGGTTGAGTGATTGTGGAGGCCAGGTCATCTGATGCAGCACTCCATCACTCTCCTTCTTGGTCAAATAGCCCTTACACAGCCTGGATCTGTGTTCTGGGTCATTGTCCTGTTGAAAAACAAATGATAGTTCCACTAAGCACAAACCAGATGGCGTATCGCTGCAGAAGGCTGTGGTAGCCATGTTGGTTAAGTGTGCCTTGATTTCTAAATAAATCACAGACAGTGTCACCAGCAAAGTACCCCCACACATCATACCCCCTCCTCCATACTTCACGGTGGGAACCACACATACAGAGATAATCCGTTCACCTACTCTGTATCTCACAAAGACACAGCAGTTGGAACCAAAAATCTCAAATTATGACCCATCAGACAAAAGGACAGATTTCCACCGGTCTAATGACCATTGTTTGTGTTTCTTGGGCCAAGCAAGTCTCTGCTTCTTATTGGTGTCCTTTAGTAGTGGTTTCTTTGCATCAATCAAATCGAACCATGAAGGCCTGATTCACGCGGTCTCCTCTGAACAGTTGATGTTGATGTCTGTTACTCTGTGAAGCACTTTTTTGGGCTGCAATTTCTGAGGCTGGTAACTCCAATGAACTTATCCTCTGCAGCAGAGGTAACTCTGGGACTTCCTTTGCTGTGGTGGTCCTCATGAGAGCCAGTTTCGTCATAGCGCTTGATGGTTTTCAAGGTTTTTTTTTGTTTTTACTTTTCTACATTGTAGAATAATAGTGAAGACATCAAAACTATGAAATAACACATACGGAATCATGTAGTAACCAAAAAAAGTGTTAAATCAAAATATATTTGAATCTTCAAGTACACTGCATTTTTGAAGAAACTTTTTCAATGTTGACTGTCCTTCATGTCTTAAAGTAATGATCGTTTGTCTTTGCTTATTTGGGCTGTTCTTGCCATGATTTGAATTTGGTATTTTACCAAATAGGGCTATCTTCTGTATACCACCCTTACCTTGTCACAACACAACTGATCAGCTCAAACTTATTAAGAAGGAAAGAAATTCCACAAATAAACTTTTAACTAGGCACACCTGTTCATTGAAAAGCATTCCAGGTGACTACCTCATGAAGCTGGTTGAGAGAATGCCAAGAGTGTGCAAAGCTGTCATCAAGGCAAAGGGTGGCTACTTTGAAGAATCTCAAATTGATTTGTTTAAAAAAAAAAATGTTACTACATGATTCCATATGTTTTATTTCTTAGTTTTGATGTCTTCACTATTATTCTACAATGCAGAAAATAGTGAAAATAAAGAAAAACGAATGAGTAGGTGTGTCCAAACATTTGACGGTATTGAAAAAATATACTGTATATGCAAGCAAGCATTAGGAAAGGAGTTGATGTGGACTATTAAGAATTGGTTTGAGAATTGTCTAAATCAAAAGGCAGATTTTTAATTAACATTGTACAATGAATGGATTCACATGCAAGTCATAAAGCTTAAGTTACAAAGCATTACAAAGCATTAAAAAGAGGTCTGAATACTTTCCGAATGCACTGTATGTGATTCAATAATTTATTAGGGCTACCTTTTGTTTTACGTCCTGTTATTTTTGTTTCTATATATTGTACATTTCACTCTTTATTTATCCTCACTTTGCCATTAAAAAGCCTCGTAAGAAAGTCAGCTCTGCATTGTTGCCTCAATGACACCTGTTGCCTCAATGACACCTAGGGCGGCCTCCCTTACTTTTGAAATGTATTTGTTGTATGAGAGAGGCGTATGCTTTAAATCAAGCATTGATCTGTTCTGAAAGATTAAACATTTAGGATTATAATAAATACCGCTTTGATATCATAATGAGTCAAATGTGCATTTTACATTTCCATATTATAAAATTATCAATCACTTACAGTATCAAAAATGTTGCACCAACCACACATTTTCCATGAATATTCTTATTATGTTACTGAATGTATCTATAGTATTTTAAGATTTAGTGATCAACAAATGCTGAAAAAAATAAAGTACAGTAAATGTAAAATGCACATAAAATCAACAGTATAATGATTGGATTCAGTCTTGTGTCAGGTGAACTGTAGTGTCCTCCCATTTGTCTGATCATTTCCCCATAATCTCCAAAGTGTTCCCTTTCAATTACTACCATGGTTATGCATATAGTTCTCATATTTCTTCTGTGTGAAACATCTCAATTTGGCCCTATCCATATACGTCAATTCCCACAAATGTAAAGTGTTAAGTCCCACGAGACCTGATCCAAGACGAGCAGTCAATTAAGGTGCGTGTTTGTGTGTGCGTTCGTGTGTCTCAGGTTCCGTCAAACCATCTCTCATTCATGCATATAAATCAAATGAAAAATCCTGTCTGTCTGTTGTTGTGGTATCAGCGTGCACAGCAGCACACATACACACTACCCAGGGTCTTGTTGCATGCCTGTCAGTTTCCCAGGAACCCGCAAAGGGTGAAGCCTTCTATTGGCATCCTACAGTAAATGTCAAACACCTTGTTAAAGCTTGAGGATAATTCAATTCAAACTTAATTAAGTTTTTTTTGTTGCTCAGGCTATCATACATTATGTGTCAGTCATCCAGGCAGGGCCATTACAATAGCGGGGCTAGTATAGCGTGGGAGAAGAGAGACACATTGCTAATGTGATGTAATTAGTAAAGTTGCACTTTTCAGGAATGTTTCCCGCTCGCTCTCCCACTGGCGTTTAGGAAAAGGAAAGTGATTTGAAAGTGAATGGCATTTTGAAAACGCCAATTTCCCCTTGTGATGGATACCGCTGGCATTGGCAGCATAAATCCGTTCAATGCCAGTGTGCTTGGCTGCCGAGAATTCGTGGCAATAAATGTCATATTCTGAGCGCAGCTTTCTAAAATGGAATATGACATTGTCTTTAATGCATTCAGATTAATTTTGGCTGTGCATGTATAGGGGGTTGAGTCTCCTGCTGCAGTGGAGGGAAAAGGAGTCAGTATCAAATGCAGGAGAGGCCAACAGGAATAGCAGTGTGAGCAGGCTTTTGTTCCAGACCTGCACTAACACACCTGATTTTAACTAATCATAATCAATTTAGACAACGTATATGTTTGTTTATGCTGGGCTGGAACAAAAGCCTGCACAGATACCAGTACCCTCAAGTACCAGTTTCGCTCAACCCCTGCCTCTGCTGTGCATGGATGAAATGACTGGAATTTTTATTTTTAACTAGGCAAGTCAATTAATAACACGTTATTTACAATGACAGCCTACCAGGAGGCAAAATGCCTCCTGCAGGGACAAGGGCTGGGATTAAACATTTGAATGTAGAACAAAACACACATCATGACAAGAGAGACCCCGCAACACTACATAGAGAATGAACTCTCCTGTTGTGTTCGTTTCATGTTCATTACTTCTGTGTTCCCAGTCCAAAATGACCACCCCATTATAGCTGATTATAAATCCATAATAATACCTATATTATCACCTAATGTTGTGTTAGATATCTTTATCAACTTAAGTTCTTGTGAACATTACAGGTTTTGAACTTATATTTCCCTGTTTAAGGCATGTAGGTCTCATTGACCTGAGCTCATACAACTAGTTTTTGTGTAAAAAAAGCATAATGTATGGATTATTTTGACTAGAAGAAATACTTAGATGAAACAACATATTGTGCGATTTATCACAGACTTTTGTGTCAAAGTTTAACGAGGACATTTGTTTTGAAACCATTTCAAATTTAGTGGCACAAAATAACATTTTGTGTTCCCGGTCAAAACTGACTGGTATGATTTTATTAATAAAGAAAGGACATAGGCCCAAAACTACACATTAAAACTTTACCATATTACAAAATGAATGTCTGAACACATTAAAGAACAACAGTAACAATAACAGTATTACTAACAAAAACATAACATTTTTCACAATCTGTCAATCAATGGTGTTTACATTTTGTGTGTTCTCATGCACATGTTGGACAATACGTGGTGGTTGTTGCATGTGCCTTGCAAATATATGCACTGCATTTATGGAATATAATGCTCGTTTTGACATCTCTTGGTGCACACAGATTGCACCTCCTTCCTTTTGTCTCTTCTGTCTCTGGCAGCCATAGATCTACATTTACATTTTAGTCATTTAGCAGACTAGCTTCTGGCCCTTGTATATCTTTCACCAATCCAGCAGAGGATGGTGTTGGAGGAAGGTGTTGGCGCTTTTGAATGAGGGGTGCCACCATGGCTTTCCCCAACTCTTCTAGGAATAGTCTCCTCTTGAAGAATTTCCCCTGCTTCCAGCCTGGATTCACCTCCATCCACACCACAAACACGTTGTAGGTCGACACATCTAGGATGTTGAAGAACACCACCATGTGCCAACGTGCCATTATCCTCTTACAAGAGTATGTGCCAATAACCTGCAAAAGTGCAACAATCAGTAAATAAAATAATGAGTACATACAAGTGATAGTAACGTGAAAAATTGCATCAAGGCGTTGTTTTAATTTATCACATCTAAAACCTATTTACATATTCAAATGAATAGAATTGACTCCATATTGTTCACAAATTCAATGAGCATTTCACCAAACAACAAAATGTCTTGTTTTTATGGTGCAGATAAAACAATCTGGTTATAGAAAAGAAAGTTACATATCCCCTTTGTTCCTGTTGTAATCCAGGACAGTGTTGGGCTTCTTGTCTTCCCAGGTACTCACAGCGGCATCCCGGTGCAGAGTTGTCATTAGGAGCACATTCTTCTTTATCTTCAGACAGTAGGACACAAGAGTGTGTATCGGTGAAGGCAGATTTAGAGGAAAATTGATCCCTGTCCTTTGTAGTGAGTAAGGCATGAGGCAACTCAGACCTGTTTCTTCTGACCGTCCCCACCATGGTCATTTTTTTGGAGCCGCTCCTGACCAAGACCATATGAGGTGAAGAAATTGTCACATGTTATGTCGTGCCCCTGGAGACCTGCAGTCATTTCCAGGACTACCCGCTTCCCCTGGTTCCTTTCGGGAACACCCACATTTTTATTTTTATTTTTGACCGGGACCACCACAGCTGTACAAAAGTTAAATAAAACACCCAAAATGTTATGAAAACCATCCAAATGTATTTTGTGTGTTCAAATGCCATGTGTAGACAAAGTCATGGAACCTTATAACAATCAGATTAAATTAACTACATTTTTCAGAGAGAGAACTTGTAAATCGGTCCAATCCGACCCGGAACACAACAGGAGGGTTAAGACAACAACTCAACAACACATGACAAAACAGCATGGAAGCAACACAACATAACAACACGGTAGCAACACAACATGGCAGAAGAACAACGTGGTAGCAGCACAAACATGGTACAAACATTGTTAGGCACAGACAACGCCACAAAAGGGCAAAAAGGTAGATTCAACAATCAATTGAAGCAGCCACAACTATCAGTAAGCGTGTCCACGATTGAGTCTTTGAATGTAGAGATAAAATTGTCCAGTTTGAGTGTTTTTTGCAGCTCGTTCCAGTTGCTAGCTGCAGCAAACTAAGCGACCCAGGGATGTGTGTGCTCTGGGGACCTTTAACAGAATGTGACTGGCAGAACGGGTTTTGTGTGTGGAGGATGAGGGTTTTAGTAGGTATCAGGAGGGAGTGAGGCCTAAGAGGGTTTTATAATTAAACATCAACCAGTGGGTCTTGCACCAGTTTACAGAGGAGTATAGAGTGCACTGATGTTTCCTATAAGGAGCATTGGTGGCAAATCTGATGGTCGAACGGTAAAAAACATCTAGCCGCTCTTGAACACCCTTACCTGCCGATCTATAAATTAAGTCTCCGTAATCTAGCATGGGTAGAATGGTCATCTATCAGCTTTTTCTGACTTTGCCCCATATTGAATTATGACTAAAGTGACCCTTTTCCTGTGTTGATTATAATTTGAGATATCTCAGTAGCATTTTGAGTCTCTGCAGGGTTGGAAGTGCTGCAGAGCCAATCCACTATCACAAACGATTGTGAAAAATAGGCAAAAATTACTTATGCCAAATTTGTGACAGGCACACAAAAAAACTTTTTTTGTAGAATGTGCATTTCAATTTCAGATAAAGGCAGTAGGTTACTTAAGAAAGCAACGATAGGAGGGTGGTTGGTCGGGGAGGATGTGTGGTCGTATAACGCGAACGTCTTGCAACCTAATGCGTGTTCGAATCACATGATGAACAACTTTAGCATTTTAGCTAATTAACAGCTACATACTACCAGTGGCGTAGTCAGAAATTGTGTGGGTCAAAATTTAAGCACTCAAATTATCATTGAATATTCATTGAAAGCATAGGCTTCCTTACTAGTGTGATACTGTACTCGATCACACACATCTAATGGAAGAGAGTCTCAGGTTTATAATGCACATACAGTTGCCAAACAATTCTCAAAAATGAGCACAAGGGCATTGCTTAAAAATATTTAAAAATTATCATGGTTCCACAGGTTCGATACATATTGGAGAAATATATTTTCTATTTAATTCTGTTATTACTACTTTAACATAAAATATATGTGTGTTGACTGATTTAAGGCACTGGATTATGAGTTGTCTTGTTTGGTAAATGAACAAAGGAATTACGCAGTGTCATCGTGCATATAACCATTGAAGCACAGTGACATAATTGCCTCAATACGCATACATCCGTAGGCTAATAAATCCATTTAATACGCCATCACAAAAATATAATGATTTTGGTTAGGCAGGTCTTAAGAAACATTATGAGAAATGTGGTCCCGTGTGGCTCAGTTGGTAGAGCATGGTGTTTGCAACGCCAGGGTTGTGGGTTCGTTTCCCACGGGGGACCAGTACGGGAAAAACTAAATGTATGCATTCACTACTGTAAGTCGCTCTGGATAAGAGCGTCTGCTAAATGACGTAAATGTAGAAATTATTTTAATTTTAAATGATCAGAGTAGCACATTTTGAGTTTGCTGTTCCAAAGACTGCATTGAGGCCCAGCATTGGTCAGTCTAAAATTCCTTTTAATTCTGTCATGAAATACATGCATTTCCTATTATTAAGTCATTTACGGTGTCTATGCCTTCAGTTTTCCATGTAGACCAATTTAAATAACTGATACATGGAACTAGGAAGTACTGAATTGCGTGAGAAGGCTGCAGGATCAGTCCAACTGTTGTTTAATTCTGATTTATATATATTTTCATAGAAGCTTTAAATGTTAATTAATCATGTTGTTGTTTCTAATTAACCCATTTGTATATTTATCTTTTTAAATTATAACTGGTTTGGCGTGTATTGATTTTGTGAGGCCTTCGAGATATTTTCCAGGTTTATTTGCCATTAAATAGTATGCTTTATTTGAGTTTAACCTGCAGTTGTTGGCTTTCTTCAAAAGTAAAATATCATATTCCTGCTTAAATTCTGAAATTGTATTTTCTTCTTTACCTTGTCATTTTTTTATGGGCTTTTTGGAAAATAGTGATTTATTTTTCTGTAATTTAAATTTCTAAATCAGATCGAATTTTTGTAGTGTATGAGATTATCATACCCCTAATGTACACCTTAAAATCATAAAATTATATTGGGGGGATGGATTTTCTCTGTCCTCTATGTCTATATTGGTAATGGTAAATGTTTTTATTTTTTCATTTACGTATTTAGTACATTTTGGATCTTGAAGATGTGCTCTGTTCATTCTCCATATTCTGTAGCTAAGTGGATTTTCTGTTGGTGTAACTAATCATGATAACGGAGAATGATCTGATATCACTATGTCATACATTTTTGGAGAAAAGAAATGTAGTCAGTTATTGAATAGCTTTTCTTATTTTGAGAAAAAAAGGAATAGTCTTTTGTAGTTGGGAATAGTAATCTTCAGGTGTCCTGTAAATTATTTGTAGAGATGACATTTTTCAGCCTCTTTGGAGGTTCCTTGAATTTTCCTTTTTTATTGCTACGTCTGTCAATCTTATCGAATGTATGATTTAGGTCTCCCACTAAGATAATTGTTCCTGTCTGGATTTGATCTAATATAGCTTGCATTCTATCTAAAAATGGCCAGATTTGCCCCTGGTGGAATTTACAATGTAATCAATGTGTATTTTTCACTATGTAAGGAACAATTCAACAATAGAAATGTCACGAATTTCAAGGTAGCAGGAAACGGGTGAGTCAGGCGCAGGAGACTAAAGGTCCGTAGAATATATGTTTAATAAAGTGCAGAGGGAATACAGCAACTAGGCAGGGTGCAAACCACAAACAAGAGCTCCAAACTCAAAAAAACCCGGGGCGCAGCCCGGCAACCCTAAGGCCTATAAAAATAGTCGTGTACATAAACACATAGAAAAATAATCCAGCCCATTAACCTCGACGTAACACAAAACAATCCCGCACAAATCCCAAACTAAATACCCTCCCACTAATTACAAACAAGGAACAGGTGCGTACTAAACAGACACATGGATCAGTGGCAGCTAGTAGGCCGGCGACGACGACCGCCGAGCGCCACCTGACCGGGGAGTGGCACCACCTTCTGTGGACGTTGTGACAAGAAAACAGTTTTCTTGGTCTGTGTGCTGGGATATAAGAGAAAAGGGTGTATTCTTATTTATCAACCCAGCTCCTCTTTAACCTGTTAGGGTATAGGGGGCAGTATTTTCACGGCTGGATAAAAAAATGTACCCGATTTAATCTGGTTACTAATCCTACCCAGTAACTAGAATATGCATATACTTATTATATATGGATAGAAAACACCCTAAAGTTTCTAAAACTGTTTGAATGGTGTCTGTGAGTATAACAGAACTCATTTGGCAGGCAAAACCCTGAGACAGATTCTGACAGGAAGTGGATACCTGATGTGTTGAATTGACTTTAAGCCTATGCCATTGAAAAACAAAGGGGCTGAGGAATGTTTTGGCACTTCCTATTGCTTCCACTAGATGTCACCAGCCTTTACAAAGTGTTTTGAGTCTTATACTGTGAGATCTGACCGAACAAGAGCCATGGAATGGTGATGGCCCATTAGACACCTGGCGCGCAAGTTCATGTTGGGTACTCTCGTTTCAATACGGTTTAAAAGAGAACGCAATCGTCCGCCTTGAATTTTATTCATGTTCTGGTTAAAAAAGGCACTAATGATTTATGCAATACAACGTTTGACATGTTTGAACGAACGTAAATATATTTTTTCCGTTCGTGAAGTGAAGTCCGGCTGGCTTAGATCATGTGCTAACAACACGGAGCTTTTTGGACATAAATGATGAGCTTTTTTGAACAAAACTACATTCGTTATGGACCTGGGATTCCTGGAAGTGACATCTGATGAAGACAATCAAAAGGTAATGGATTATTTACATAGTATTTTAGATCTCTCCAACATGGCGGTTAGTCTGTATCGCAATGCGTATTTTTCTGGGCGCAGTGCTCAGATTATTGCAAAGTGTGATTTCCCAGTAAGGTTATTTTTAAATCTGGCAAGTCGATTGCGTTCAAGAGATGTAAATCTATAATTCTTTGAATGACAATATAATATTTTACCAATGTTTTCTAATATTAATTAATTATTTTGTTGTCATGACTTGACTGCCGGTTATTGGAGGGAAACGATTTCCTGAAAATCAACGCCATAGTAAAACGCTGTTTTTGGATATAAATATGAACTTGATAGAACTAAAAATGCATGCATTGTCTAACATAATGTCCTAGGAGTGTCATCTGATGGAGATTGTAAAAGGTTAGTGCATAATTTTAGCTGATTTTATGGTTTTGGTGACGCCTGTCTTTGAATCGACAATACATTACACACAGCTATTGTCAATGTACTCTCCTAACATAACCTAACTTTATGCTTTCGCCGTAAAACCTTTTTGAAATCGGACAACGTGGTTAGATTAAGGAGATGTTTATCTTTCAAAGGGTGTAAGTTAGTTGTATGTTTGAGAAATTTGAATTTTGACATTTATTTGGTTTCAAATTTGCCGCTCTTGAAATGCACCTGCTGTTGATAGGGTGCGCCACGGGTGGCACGCTAACGTCCCACATAGCCCCAAGAAGTTAAATATTCAATTTATCCTTTTTGAAATGTAACTCTTGCGGGAAAACCACATCTGCTGACAATCTCTTTAACACTAAAACAGCTAAAGCAGACATTTTGATTTCTCATTCTTTCTATTTATTTATTTCTAAGTCATGCCCCCTTCCATCCTTGACTTTTCCTAATATCAGAAACAGAACTGGAGTTATAACCAACATAAGGTTCCACAAGCCTCATCACCACATTTTCCAACCCCCACTCACCTGCTGCCCGATGTGGATATTTTCCCAGATACTGAAAGCCGCTCAGCATGTACAATTACACCTACTCTAAGTAGGCCCGAGTAGACTGATAAGACTGCTTTGATTTTGTGGACTGATATATGGTACATACCATTTTAAGATTAGAATTAGAACGGATCAACACAATAGAATGGCCCACCCAATTCTTTAATCACAATTGATGATTACATCATTATGCATTGTTCGCTTCCCCTCGCTCATCAACTCACCCAACTCACCGTTTCTCCCCATCATACTTTACAAAATGTATTTCATCTGTTGTTAAATGTGTGAAATTAGTTTCAGTATAGTTTAGGTTCAGTTTTGAGACAATTATCGGGGTGAGTATAAGCTGGGTATTGCACTTTCAACTGTCGGAAGAAGGAGCGGAGCAGGCCCTACCATCGGGAGGGGCAACGGGGAGAAACCATTCGAAAAATGACATGCCGTCCTAAAACTGGTAAGGGGAGAAATGTCCCCATGGACAATTTTTTCACTTCACTGTCATTTGCGAACAAGTTGCTTGCAAATAAAAGAAGTCTGGCTGGCACCATGAACAAAGTGAGACAGGAGCTCCCTCCCTGTGTGTGAAATAAGGCACCTGCACAGCCATTGTACTCCACAACTGTGCAGAAGAATGACAAGATGATGGGGATACAATAAAGAGAAAGCTATTATGCACTATAACCAAATGAAGGTGTGTCCAGCATGTGAAAGTTGTGTGAACAGTTAGGACAAGGGATAACAGCTAAATTAAATCAAACTGATGACATTGCGTGAAGACACACACAAGTACGAGCTGGCAATAACTGACTATTTTTGACTGATGTCATATCGACACTTACAGTGGGCTACAAAATTACTGGCAATGCACAAACAATACTTCAAAAAATATAAACAATATAATTATAGAGAAACTCAAAATACCAACATGTGAGAAATACTGTACTTTATTGTTTCAATGGAACCAACCAAAATCATTCAATTATTTAATACAAAATAAATGTAACCAAAATCAAGGTTTCATAGTTATTGCCACTCCTCATTTAGGCAAGGATAACAGCATGGAGTCTTTTCCTGTAATGTTTGACAAGGTTAAGGAACACATTTGGAGGGATTTTGGACCATTCCTCTATGTAGATCCTTCACATTCTTGGGTTTGTCCTTATCAACTGCATTCTTCCACTCAGCCCACAGGTTTTCGATTGGATTGAGGTCCGGAGACTGAGATGGCCATGGCAGAACATTGATTTTGTTGTCACAGAACCATTTCTGTGTGGATCTTGAGGTATGATTCGGGTCATTGTCTTGTTGGAAAGTCCACCTACGGCCAAGTCCCAGCCTTCTGGCAGAGGCAACCAGATTGTCAGCTAAAATTGCCTGATACTTGGTAGAATTCATTATGCCATCAATCTTAACCAGTGCCCCTGGACCTCTGGAATTAAAACAGCCCCAAAACATCACTGACCCCCCTTCATATTTCACCGTGGGTATGAGGTGCCTCTCCTTGTATGCATCTCGGTTTCGATGCCAAACATGCCGAATCTGACCAAAACATTCAATTTTGGTCTCATCTGACCAGAGCACCTTCTTCTAGTCATAATTTAAATGACGTTTGGCAAACTCCAAGCGCTTGCGTCTGTGTCTTGGGGTCAGAAAGGGCTTTCTTCTGGCAACCCTTCCAAAGAGCCTGTGGTTGTGGCGTCTGATGGTGCTTTTTGAAACCTGGTGACCCCAAGACGCCACGAAGGCCTGCAATTCTTTCACAGTGATTCTTGGGGATTTTGTTGCTTCTCTCACCATCCTCGTCCCTATCCTGGGGGGCAAAATGCATTTGCGTCCTCAACCCGTGAGGTTTTCAACTGTTCCATTTCTTTAGAATTTTTTAATAATTGCCCTGACAGTGCTCAGTGGTATATTCAATTGTTTGTGGATCTTCTTGTAGCCATTACCAGATTTATGAAGGTCTACGACCATCTGTCTCTCTTGAACTGCCAGTTCTTTTCTTCATGGTGTTGGATGACAGCGGGATATTGCATGTGTGTTACCTCATTTTTATACACTAGTGAAACAGGAAGTGATGTAATGGCTCAATATAGTTCCTTAAGACTTAGATAAACTTAAATAAGTGGAATTTAATTTGTGGTTTAGTTTTGGTAGATGTTATTTACAATAATCTTTAAGGGTGCCATTTAATTGTGAAACCTTGATTTTTAATTAAATCAATAAATTATTTTGGTTGGTTCTATTGAAACATTTATAAAGTACAGTATTTCTCACATGTTGGTATTTTGAGTTTCTCTCTATAATTATGTTGTTTATATTTGTTTGTGCATTGCCAGTCAGGGGTGCCAGTAATTTGGGAGCCCATTGTATATACATTATAATGCCATTACTGCTTTTGTGCTGAGTTTCACTATTTATCAAGGCCACTTGGCGCTTATAATGATGTTTAGACTACTGATGTTTTCATAATTTGACTGTGCGTCTTGGTGGTTGGGTTTTTATTTTTTATTTTGACATTATAAAAAGGAAGCTGTTCCATGTTCCAACACATTTCTGTTTCATAGTTGTTACAAAGGCACTCTAAAAATTACATTTGTGGCAAACCTGCTCCATTCCGTCTTATGTGGCAACGTTTGAAATTGTGTTTTTTAAATTGGATAAAATTAGAGTTAGAAAATTGTATATTATACATTACAGTTGAGGAACAAGGGAAAAGTAATTCTGCTTTTGAGAAAATGGCCCTTGGATGTTTTGGTACACCTACTGGAGAGCTCTTCTTTGTCCACACCCATTCAGTATCGTTCACACCCTCTTAAGCCTTAGTCCCACCTTTCTCTTTAAGGATACACGTGAGGCCAAAGATTTCAAGACCAAAGGCTAGTTTATAATACGTCTATCGACATGTCTGTATACAGTTGTCGCAGTGACATCATGAACATTCTATTGTCGTGCGACATAAAACTTGTCGTTGTTGTTATGAAAAAGTATAAACATAAAAACGACAGGCTGCATGACATCAGCAGACTGGTGGTCCAAAATAGCATAACTGGTGTATTTTAACACCAATAAACCCATCTGTATAAAAATTGATTGAGTATATGTCAATCTAGCAAACCAGGCAACTAAAATAATCTTTCTAAACAATGTTTTGGTTCGTCTCTACCTAAAGTTAAGTTAGCTGGCTAGCCAGTTCAAATAATGACCATATCATAAAGCTGAAAATGTCTTAAGTTTAGCTGATTTGTATTCATTATTACAGAAAAATTAAATCACAACACCATTATTTACAAGTTAATGGTGAGCTAATTATAGAAAAGGGTGGCAGGTACCCTAGCGGTTAAGAGCGTTGGCCCAGTAACCGAAAGGTCACTGGTTCAAATCCCGAGCCAACTAGGTGAAAAATCTGTCGATGTGGCCTTGAGCGAGCCACTTATCCTTAATTGCTCCTGTAAGTCACTCAGATAAGAGCATCTGCTAAATAACTCAAAAAGTTTAAGAGAAAATAGCTTATAGTTGTGAGTGTGATGAAATAAAAGCAAGTCATTCTACTGGAGAATTTTAGAACTTGGTCTCATTGGCCTAACGTTATATGCTAATTTGACTTTGGTGCAGGTCATGTTGTTCTTCACATTACCATCTCTGGTAAACACACTATATCAAATAAAATCTAAGTTTATTTGTCACATGCACAGCATACAGAAGTTGTAAACAATACAGTGAAATGGTTACTTACATAGTGGAGTCTTTTGTCTAGAAATGTAGCTAGCTAGCTAAACAATGAACCATAATCCCAACTCAAAACGTTACTACTCTGCATGAATCTACAGGTAGCTAAAGCTAACCAACTAGGTTCAATGTTAGCTAGCTAGAATTAGAAAAATAGAAACGTATAATATCTAAAAATGTAGCTAGCTAGACTCTCTTACCTGTATACACCCTCTCTGAATGCTTCTCCCTCTCTGTCACGGATGCCATGGTTGCCTTTAGTTTGAAGGTGTAATCCAGAGACAGGTGATATCTTTAAAAAAGATGCGTTAGAAAGGATTATCTACATATACTGAGCAGCTCATGTCACAAACAGAAGCATGCTACATGGCAGACTCATCTTTCGGCATGTCCAGCCCATCTATTATCTCAGCCGGGAAGGTTCCTGTCATTTTCCTAAACTAACTAGGCTCATAATTTAACAATTTTCTTCATATTTACAGATAGCATACAAGTTTGTTATTAAGAAGAATCCCAGACTGTCAGCTAAAGACTTACAGAAATATCTGGAACATGCTAACATCTCTGTTGACAAGTCTACGATATGTAAAACACTAAACAAGAATAGTGTTCATGGGAGAACACCACAGAAGAAGCCACTGCTGTCCCAAAAAAACCATAGCTGCACATCTGAAGTTCGCAAAAGAGAACCTGGATGTTCCACAGCGCTACTGGCAAAATATTCTGTGGACAGATTAAACAAAAGTTGAGCTGTTTGGAAGGAACAAAAAAAGACAGCACACCAACATCAAAACCTCATCTCAACTGTAAAGTATGGTGGGTGGGAGCATAATGGTTTGGGGCTGCTTTGCTGCCTCAGGGCCTGGACAGCTTACTATCGTCGACAGATTTCCCAAGTTTATCAAGACATTTTTCAGGAGAATGTAAGGCTATCTGTCTGCCAATTGGGTAAAGTTGGGTGATGCAACAGGACAATGACCCAAAACGCAGAAGTAAATCAACAACAAAATGGCTTCCACAGAAGAAAATACAGCTTCTGGAATGGCCCAGTCAGAGTCCTGATCTCAACCCGATTGAGATACTGTTGCATGACCTCGAGAGCAGTTCACACCAGACATCCCAAGAATATTGCTGAATTGAAACAGTTTTGTAAAGAGGAATGGTCCTTAACCTCTATGGGACCCCTTCCCGTTCTCATCTCGGTAACGGGATTGCTTGACAAGATAGCAAAAATCTAATCATTTCAATTTCTCAAACAAATCAACTATTTTACACCATTTGAAAGATAAACATCTCCTTAATCCAACCACATTGTCCGATTTCAAAGAGGCTTTACGACGAAAGCATAAAGATTATGTTAGGACAGTACATAGACAAAAAATTACACAGCCATTTTCAATGCAAGGACAGGCGTCACCAAAAGCAGAAAACCATCTAAAATTATGCACTAACCTTTGACAATCTTCATCAGATGACACTCCTACGACATTATGTTAGACAATACATGCATTTTTTGTTCTATCAAGTTCATATTTATATCCAAAAACAGCATTTTACATTGACGCGTGACGTTCAGAAAATGTATTTCCCCCAAAACTATCGGTGAATCAGCACTACAATTTACAAAAATACTCGTCATAAACATTGATAAAATATTAAACTGTTATTCAAAGAATTATAGATTAACATCTCCTGAATGCAACCGCATTGACAGATTTCAAAATAACTTTACTGGGAAAGCACACTTTGCAATAATCTGAGTACTGTGCTCAGAAAAATACACTACGCAATACAGATAGCCGCCATTTTGGAGTCATCTAAATGCATAAATAGCATTAGAAATATTCACTTACCTTTAATAATCTTCATCAGAAGGCACTTCCAGGACTCCCAGGTCCACAACAAATGTTGTTTTGTTCGATAAAGTTCATAATTTATGTCCATACAACTCCATGTTGTTTGCACGTTCAGTAAACTACTCAAAATGTAGGAGGCGCGAGGAAAATGTCACGACGAAAAGTAAAAAATAAAATCTATTGACGTTCGTTCAAACATGTCAAACGTTGTATAGCATCAATCTTTAGGGCCTTTATAACGTGAAACTTCAGTAATATTCCAACCAGACCCATACATTGTCTTGAAAGACGTTTTGGAACAGAGCTACCTCTCACGTAAATGCGCGCCAATGAACTGACATCCTTCCCTGGATCACCAACTTCCCAGCCTTCTCATTCGGTCTCTGTTCATCATAGACGCCAAACAAATTTCTAAAGACTGTTGACATCTAGTGGAAGCCTTAGGAAGTGCAAAATGAATCCTTAGTCACTGTGTGTTCGATTGGCAATGACTTGAATAACCTACAGGCACCAGATTTTTCATTTCCTGGTTGTATTTTTCTCAGGTTTTTGCCTGCCATACGAGTTCTGTTCTAATAATAATATGCATATTCTAGTTTCTGGGCCAGAGTAGTAACCTGTTTAAATTGGGTACGTTTTTCATCCGTCCGTGAAATTACTGCCCCCTAGCCCAGACAGGTTAATTTCTCCTCACCGTTGTGCATGTCTAAATCCGCAACTACAGAAAACATTTGGTTGAGGTTATTGCTGCCAAAGGAGGGTCAACCAGTTATTAAATCCAAGGGTTCACATACTTTTTTGTGTTCAATAAAGACATGAAGCCATATAATTGTTTGTGTTATTAGTTTAAGCAAACAGTGTTTGTCTATTGTTATGACTTAGATGAAGATCAGATCTAATTTTATGACCAATTTATGCAAAAATCCAGGTAATTGCATAGGGTTCACATACTTTTTCTTGCCACTGTAAAATCACTGTGCTGCCTGTTGCGGAACCCTGGTTTACGGTCTCCCCTGCTGGTTGGTCACAGATAAGTGAACACCTTTAGAATAACATGCACCTGCTTTGGTTGAATAGAAGCAATAGGAATTAGAACTTTGGGCAGGGGAATAGGGGGGTCTAATGTATGTGGATGGTGGTGGGAACTGAAGATTCATGATGGGCCATTTGGAACAAGGCTTTCTACCCCGGGAACCATTAATCACACTTCACCCTTGGTCCGTCCAGCTACCCCCAACCCCACCCCATCGCTGTATACCCCCATCATGATTTACAACATTTTCTTTTCCTGAATTTATTGAAATCTAGAATTAAATCTCTATGGTGGCTATGTGTTTGCGGCTGGTGGATGAAATGATGGGGCCAGTATGTTACCAGTCACACAAAGGAATAAAGGTCATTATCAATCATCACAATGACTACTTCTATTCTCCATTGTTGGAGAGCCGACCTCAGAAGTAGGGACCTCAATTATCGGGACCTTAGTCAATAGCTGGGTTGTTTGTTTAGTCTGAACTGTAATTGAGGAGAGGGGATGGGAAGAAATCACTGCAGAGTTTGGAAAAGCAGGAGGGAAGTAGGAGGTGTTGTGGCCTATCAACCTTAAAAGCTTGTTTGCGAAGTCAGTGACACCAGAGGGAACACAGATGCTGCAGGTGGTGGGATGGAGGGAGGAAGCGACAGTCCTTGTCAACAACAACAACAGAATGCTTTCCGTCACCCCGTTGACACCGCATGCAAGTAGGAACGGACGGCCGGCAACTTCAGCGTGAACGGAGAAAAACAAAAAAGAGTTTTCTTTTTTAAGCGCTTTGAGGGTAAAGGTTAAAAAGCAACACATGGCACCATATGCTACCACCGTCTACACAGAGTCAAAGGAGGCGGAGACTCAGACGGGAAAGTGAGAGTCATTTATCAAAAATTGTGGCCATATTACTGTTTATTCAGTAAGTCCTACGGTAGGGTAGTTTGCCAAACAAGCAGCCTCCACATAATAATAAGAAGGGAGGCCTCTTAGTTTTAACAATTGTGGGTGGAGAAAAAATCTTGCAACATCAATTTGAAAGGCAGATGAGGTTATTCTCTGTTATGACAAATGGAGAAGAGAACAGCCTTGAAAACAAAATGCTAATCAGAACAAATTAAGCGGGCAGATAAATGCGTCTCAATAGAGTTGTGGGTGAGTTGTAGAACATGTAGTGTCGACACCCCTGTTTTCTCCGAAACACATTGCTAGGTCATCTGTCGATCACATATGACAGATAAACATCACTCAGGGGACCTTGCCTGGATGTGTGACATGTACGATAGTGACTGGCACCAATTAAATATGGCACACCGTGCCAGACACAATCTGCATTTATGTCCATCAATTCTGTATGGGCGTCATAAGACTGCACTGTAGGCATCATGGACTCAATGTGTTGCAAAGCACTGCTTTGTTATGAATGTAGATGTTGATTTTTCAGTGGTTAACTTGCACAGATATACATTGAATTAGAGTTCTACTTAATGCTGTGCTAACTTGAAACTTTTTGGAACATTCTAGGAAGGGAACACACGGAGATGTTACTCGATCTCCCTCTTCCCTGACTTTCTCCCCCTCTCTCCTTCTCCTCAAGTAAACATGTATTGCTATCTACAAATCAGAGTAATTTACTCAACAACCCAGATATTGGACAATTTCATGGAAATGTCAAGTTAAAACATACATGCATACATCCATACAAATTCAAACAAATTACTTGACATGTCAGCCACTAATGTATACAGTTCAGCATTGTACACATTCTGTTTTATGCACATTTGTATGTTGTCGTCAAGGTACATTTTTTTTCGATGTCAAGGGGCTTAAGAACACCCTTGAGGAACACCAATTCCATCCATCCCTAACTACGGGGCGGGTTCTTCCCTCATGTGTAGCCGCAACCTGCAGTAGGTTCATCCAGGGACACAGGCCTCGGTTTGACCTCTCTCTCCATACCCCATCCAAATGATTTAAGTGCAGCTGTAAGTCTTGTGTCAGGACTCTGCCTGCCAGTGATCAAGCACAGCCCCGGCACAGACCCGTGCTGCTAAGTGAAGTCAATAAGAGGGGTTTGGATCTGTCCTACATGTCTAGTCTGCTGCCTGAGACTCCCCGGTGCAACACTTCAAAGGGACAGAGAGAGAGTGATAGAGACAGAAAGAGAGAGAGGAGAGAGAGAGTGACTTATCCCAGTACTGAATCCGTCCGTGTCTATCAGTCACTGTCGGCTCCAATCTGGACAGATGAAGAGAGAGACGATCTCTCTGCAACCACGCTGAGACAGACAAAAACAAAAGAAGAGGGGAGGGGTTTATGCCTGGGTGTGTTTTATCTTACCTTTATTTAGCCAAGTCAACAACTCTCATTCAAAAAGTAAACAGTCCAAAACAGTTCAGCAACACTTTTGAAACATTAGGGCAACATTTCAAGGGCTCTAACCCCACTACACAGATCATTCTGGGAATCTCCAAATCCATACATTTTATTCAGCACTGCTGCAGCTACTGTCCATGTTTCTCTAGTATATGATCACCAGTGCTGGAAAATGTACCCAATTGTCATACTTGAGTAAAAGTAAAGATACACTACATGACCAAAAGTATGTGGACACCTGCTCGTTGAACATCTCATTCCAAAATCATGGGGATTAATATGTTCAAATAAACCTACCATTAAAATTATAGACTGATAATTTCTTTGTAAGTGGGCAAACGTACTAAATCAGCAGGGGATCAGATACTTTTCCCCCCCACTGTATATAAGTTTATTTTAAACCAAATACTTTTAGACTTTGACTCAAGTCGTATTTTACTGGGTGACTTTCACTTTTACTTGAGTCATTTTCTTTTACTCAAGTATGACAATTGGATACTTTTTCCACCACTGAACAACAATGCTCCTTTTCTCGGCTCCTGTTCGAGGAGTATAGCTTGTTTTTCTGAGTGGTTTTACAGAGGGAGTTTCTGATCAACAGTTCGCTCCTTTCTCTCCCATTCATGGAGGTCAGCTCCACACCACTATATAGCTCAAGGCTGTTTTTTTGTTGTTTGCTTAATGCACATATAAAAGGAGAAAGGTTTTCTAAAGCCCTACACTCATCTCCAGCAGGCAAAAATGTGAACAAATCATACTAGAGCCTCGGGGGAAATTTTGCAATATTCTTGAATAGGCCTTTCCTGTTTGACCTCTTTTTTTGCATTTTACTTTTTGTGGGTTCTTTCTGTGACTATTTTCTGCACACTTCTATATGATATTGCCACAAGAAGAGGTGTCAGGGCCACAGTACTGCTACAGCTCTACTGTGAATTGACAATGAAGAAGAGTCCTGTACTCTATAGAACAATGTAGTGTATAATTGAATGTTTTTAGACTTACTATATTGCTTTGAATGTGCTTTTAAATATTTCGATGTAATGTTGTTTTTGTGATTGTTATAATTGTTGTCTTTGCATTTCTGCACTGACAAAGCTGTTTACAGTCAAACATATTCTACCAGTTGGTAAGTCGGACGAGAGGGATTTACTCCAGGCACCCGACAAGACCCTCATCCCGTCATTCGCAGGAGAAAGACACGGAGATACCGAGGACGAAGTTCGGGGTGCCTTGTGCGGATCTGGCGGCGAGTTGGTAATTTGCCTTTACCATCAGTCCTATTAGCCAATGTACAATCATTGGATAATAAAATAGACGAACTACATGCACGTATATTCTACCAACAGGACATTAAAAACTGTAATATCTTATGTTTCACCGAATTACATGAATAACATTCAGCTGGCGGGTTATACACTATCGGCAGGATAGAACAGTAGCCTCTGGTAAGACAAGAGGTGGCGGTCTACGTATATTGTAAACAACAGCTGGTACACGTTATCTAAGGAAGTCTCAAGGTTTTGCTCGCCTGAGGTAGAGTAACTCGTGATAAGCTGTAGACCACACTATTCACCAATAGTTTCAATCTATATTCTTTGTAGCTGTTTAATTACCACAACAAACCGATGCTGGCACTAAGACCACACTCAATGAACTGTATACAGGCATAAGCAAACAGGAAAACGCTCATCCAGAGGCAGCGCTCCTAGTGGCTGGAGACTTTAATGCAGGGAAACTTAAATCCGTTTTACCTAATTTCTACCAGCATGTTAAATGTGCAACCAGAGGAAAAAAAACTCTTGACCACCTTTACTCCACACACAGACGCATACAAAGCTCTCCCTTGCCCTCCATTTGGCAAATCTGACCATAATTCTATCCTCCTGATTCCTGCTTACAAGCAAACACTAAAGCAGGAAGTACCAGTGACTCGGTCAATAAAAATGTGGTCAGATGAAGCAGATGCTAAGATACAGGACTGTTTTGCTAGCACAGGCTGGAATATGTTCCAGGATTCTTCTGATGGCATTGAGGAGTACACCACATCAGTCACTGGCTTCATCAATAAGTGCATCGATGACATCGTCCCCACTGACTGTACGTACATACCCCAACCAGAAGCCATGGATTACAGGCAACATCCGCACTTAGCTAAAGGGTAGAGCTGCCGCTTTCAAGGAGCGGGACTCTAACCCGGAAGATTATAAGAATTCCTGCTATGCCCTCCGACGAACCATCAAACAAGCAAAGTGTCAATAGAGGACTAAGATTGAATCTTACTACACCGGCACCAACATTTGTCAGATGTGGCAGGGCTTGCAAACGATTACAGACTACAAAGGGAAGCACAGCCGCGAGCTTCCAAGTGACACGAGCCTACCCTCCTGTAATCCCTATTCACTCATGACTGCATGGCTAGGCACGACACCAACACCATCATTAAGTTTGCTGATGACCCACAAGTGGTAGCCCTGCTCACCAACAATGATGAGACAGCCTATAGGGAGGAGGTCAGAGACCTGGGTGTGTGGTGCCAGGACAACCTCTCCCTCAATGTGATCAAGACAAATGAGATGATTGTGGACTACAGGAAAAGGAGGACCGAGCACGCCCCCGTTCTCATCGACGGGGCTCTAGTGGAGAAGGTTGAGAGCTTCAAGTTCCTTGCTGTCCAGATCACCAACAAACTATCATGGTCCAAGCACATCAAGACAGTCATGAAGGGGGCACGACAAAACCTATTCCCACTCAGGAGACTGAAAAGATTAAGCATGGGTCCTCAGATCCTCAAAATGTTTTACAGCTGCACCATCGAGAGCATCCTGACTGGTTGCATCACTGCCTGGTATGGCAACTGCTTGGCCTCCGACCACAAGGCACTACAAAGGGTAGTGTGTACGGCCTAGTACATCACTGTGGCCAAGCTTTCTGCCATCCAGGACCTCTATACCAGGCGGTGTCAGAGGAAGAACCTAAAAATTGTCAAAGACTACAGCCACCCTATTCATAGACTGTTCTCTCTGTTACCGCATGGCAAGCGGTAACAGAGTGCCAAGTCTAGGTCCAAAAGGCTTCTCAACAGCTTCTACCCCCAAGACATAAGACTCCTGAACAGCTAATCAAATGGCTACCCACACTATTTGCATTGCCCCCCCCCCTTTTACGCTGCTACTATTCTCTGTTTATTATCTATGCATAGTCACTTTAATTCTACCTACATGTACATATTACCTAAATTACCTCGACACCGGTGCCCCCACACATTGACTCTGTACTGGTACCCCCTGTATATACTGTATCCTCGCTATTGTTATTTTACTGCTGCTCTTTAATTATTTGTAACTTTTATTTCTTAATTTTTACCAATCTATTTTTTACTAAACACATATTTTTCTTAACTGCATTGTTGGTTAAGGGCTTGTAAGTAAGCATTTCACTGTAAGGTCTACACCTGTCGTATTCGGCGAATGTGACAAATACAATTTGGTTTGATTTGATTTTAAGTCGGTTGGTCTTTCTGTCTGTCTGTCGTAATTTTTAGGTAATGTTGCAATTACATAAAGAACATCACACAAAATGTCAAAAGAATCTGAAAATATAATATTGTTAGAATGTTTTCCTAACATTTCCGAAAATGTTTTTCACAACATCTGTAAAACCTACCACAGAACATTCCCCCAAGGTTCTCATTAGGTTACTAGAGAATGTAATAACACAACGTTCTTAG
Organism: Salmo trutta; assembly: GCF_901001165.1. NCBI lineage: Eukaryota > Metazoa > Chordata > Actinopteri > Salmoniformes > Salmonidae > Salmo > Salmo trutta. The sequence continues at coordinate 64,173,701 of NC_042968.1, forward strand.
AACAAACTGCCGCAATTGAAGTGGTTTTAACGAAACATTACAGGAACATTCTGCTAATATTGATGGATATGTTACTCCAAACACCCATAACAACAAGCAGGGAATATTCCGACAATGGTCTCATAAAGTTATAGTGTGATATGACACACTGGTTCTAACAACATTCCCTGAACATACACCAGCAATGAAATGTTGGAGCAATAGAAGTTGTTAAAAAAAATGTATTCAGCTAATGTTGATGCAGATATTACTACTTAAACTTACACCGGTAACTGTCAAAATAATAGAAACTCATGAGTAAATGAAGGACACAAAGTACTGTATATTGAAAGCAGGTGCTTCCACATAGCAGGACCAGTGTTATAGAGGGGCCTGGCCCGCCCTACCATACCTCCTTGCCCGTCCAAATAAAATATTAAAATATTGATCATTTATTTGACCGAGACGCGCGCCGACAGAAAGACACATCAATCTCAGATAAAGCATCCGAGCTCCCCTCTGTATCAGTATGTGCAGGCCAAGAGTATGGCATGTTATACTATTTCTGGCCAGACAGCATCAGATACATGGGTTACATATAGTAAGACAGAGAGGCACTGTTTTGCTCACTCAAATTCTTTATCCTTCCTCTCTTTAGCAGAGAGGAAGAGAGGACACGAGAGGGCTCACTCTCACCAAAATCTGTCTAGAATTAGCCCAATGTATTTCTATGGGCAGTATATGCAGACCTAAGCTTGGCGCCTGCCTTCCCGCCTTTAGGACAATGACTCCAATTGTTAGGGCGGAGACATGAGGATCTAGTCATTATATACAGATCTCTGGTTTCAGCCTATTGCAAATTGGAAAGGAAAGTTGGCGGAGCACAGTGCATTGTTAGCACGCTGGCTTCCTCTAAAGTAAATTGATGTTTTGCCCAAATTATATAATTACTCCTGTCTAAATAAAAATATTCAAAATACTTCACCAGAGAGCATGACTTAGCCACAGATGTTCGTTAGCTTCTTTCTAAAAAATAGCTATTGATTGTTTCAAATCACAAGTGTGTAGGCCTATGCCTATTTGGGAATCATACAATTTGGGCAGTGCGCGTGGCAATATGTCTAGCTGTTTGAGTTGCAGCTGTCAGTGAAAAGCATAAAAATGTGTGAAGATAACGTGTCTTGAGTATAACTTAAAATGTTGCAACATGAAGAAAGGGAGGGGTGTGTGTGAAGAAAATATGGCATGTCTCTTTCCAGAATGCATGCACTCAGCTCTCCAGAACGCACCCAGCTGTCTCCTGCCAATTTTTGCACATTCATTGTTTTATTGTGTTAATTGTTTGCCCTTTGTTGGTTTACTTTTTATCAATTCTCCATTACATATGTCACCAGTAGGTCTAGTAAATGTATCGTTAAGCTCTTGTCATTTGGTTACATACAGTCGTGGCCAAAAGTTTTGAGAATGACACAAATATACATTTTCACAAAGTCTGCTGCCTCAGTTTGTAAGATGGCAATTTGCATATACTCTAGAATGTTATGAAGAGTGATCAGATGAATTGCAATTAATTGCAAAGTCACTCTTTGCCATGCAAATGAACTGAATCCCCAAAAATCATTTCCACTGCATTTCTGCCCTGCCACAAAAGGACCAGCTGACATCATGTCAGTGATTCTCTCGTTAAAACAGGTGTGAGTGTTGACGAGGACAAGGCTAGAGATCACTCTGTCATGCTGATTGAGTTTGAATAACAGACTGGAAGCTTCAAAAGGAGGGTGGTGCTTGGAATCATTGTTCTTCCTCTGTCAACCATGGTTACCTGCAAGGAAACATGTGCCGTCATCATTGCTTTGCACAAAAAGGGCTTCACAGGCAAGGATATTGCTGCCAGTAAGATTGCACCTAAATCATCCATTTACCGGTCCATCAAGAACTTCAAGGAGAGCGGTTCAAATGTTGTGAAGTAGGCTTCAGGGCACCCAAGAAAGTCCAGCAAGCGCCAGGATCGTCTCCTAAAGTTGATTCAGCTGCGGGATCAGGGCACCACCAGTACAGAGCTTGCTCAGGAATGGAAGCTTGCAGGTGTGAGTGCATCTGCATGCACAGTGAAGCGAAGACTTTTGGAGGATGGCCTGGTGTCAAGAAGGGCAGCAAAGAAGCCACTTCTCTCAAGGAAAAGGTACAGGGATTGGACTGCTGAGGACTGGGGTAAAGTCATTTTCTTTGATGAATCCCCTTTCCGATTGTTTGGGGCATCCGGAAAAAAGCTTGTCCGGAGAAGACAAGGTGAGCGCTACCATCAGTCCTGTGTCATGCCAACAATAAAGCATCCTGAGACCATTCATGTGTGGGGTTGCTTCTCAGCCAAAGGAGTGGGCTCACTCACAATTTTGACTAAGAACACAGCCATGAATAAAGAATGGTACCAACACATCCTCCAAGAGAAACTTCTCTCAACCATCCAGGAACAGTTTGGTGATGAACAGTGCCTTTTCCAGCATGATGGAGCACCTTGCCATAAGGCAAAAGTGATAACTAAGTGGCTCGGGGAACAAAACATCAATTTTTTGGGGTCCATGGCCAGGAAACTCCCCAGACCTTAATCCCATTGAGAACTTGTGGTCAATCCTCAAGAGGTGGGTGGACGAACAAAACCCAACAAATTCTGACAAACTCCAAGCATTGATTATGCAAGAATGGGCTGCCATCAGTCAGGATGTGGCTCAGAAGTTAATTGACAGCATGCCAGGGCGGATTGCAGAGGTCTTGAAAGAGAATGGTCAACACTGCAAATATTGACTCTGCATCAACTTCATGTAATTGTCAATAAAAGCCTTTGACACTTACGAAATGCTTGTAATTATACTTCAGTATTCCATAGTAACATCTGACAAAAATATCTAAAGACACTGAAGCAGCAAACTTTGTGGAAGTTAATATTTGTGTCATTCTCAAAACTTTTGGCCATGACTGTACATTTCTGTGCATGTATGAATTACAGTCATTTACCATTCTCATTCTTGGAGTGGAAATGTTCACAACCTGCTACACTTGTGAGAAACAAGTTTTGGTTTATTTCACAACCATTACAAATTTTGTCAATTTTTTCATTGTGATCCTTCTACCCCCCCCCCCCCAAAAAAAAAAAGATTTAGATGCACTATTGTAAAGTGGTTGTTCCACTGGATATGCACCAATTTGTAAGTCGCTCTGGATAAGAGCGTCTGCTAAATGACTTAAATGTTTGGAGTGCTCCTTGTGCAATGAGCATGTGTCTGGTTTCTTTGTCCTGATAAAGTTGAGGGAGTGCGTGCACCTGAGCATCCATAGAAGTAAGCCTAGCTGGCCTGCTGCATGCAAATGTAGGAAAGTGCCCAGTTGGCAATGTCTGATTGTCTTAACTCACCATGTCCACCACTAATAAGCTGAGCTTCTCAACAACAACAAAACATTCACCTAACACATTGTTAATGAAGTCTGTTCTTTTAACATCCTTTGCAAATGATAGTTCCTCAGTATCTGAGAAATCTTCCCGGCCTCAATAATCACCAAGCCCCGGTGTGAAAGAGCAAAATATAATCTCATGATCCCATAGATCCAGTGGAAGCGTCATAAAAAATGGCTGTCTGTCCTGAGCTCACTTGCGTGGGAAACTCTGAGGGCCCGGAATAGTCTAGTTGCAAGTTCACTAGCAACAGCTTCCAGTTAATGATTTGATACAATGTTGCACTTCACCAGCAATAGCTGAAGTCAAGACAGATAGAAAAGGAGGCAGACAGGCGGAGTAGAGAGATTAATGTGATTGAAAGAACCATAATTTATTAAGATATTTTCTACTGTTTTTATTTGTCGGCTTTAGGCCTATGTATTTTACTTAATTGATGATGGAAGTGATATGCCTACTGCTGCATTAGCCTATGTCTGAATTCTATACGCTAATTTCTTTAATCAGTTGACCATAGTGTCTAATGTTTCCATATGACAGAGGCTGGTGATCTCGCCTTAGTTGAATTTGAGCTTTTCGATTGTTATCATTTTATTTCCGATTTTTAAGATTAACAATGTGACAATTATTTTGAGAAACGAAAATGTTATTATTGAAATGAAACTGTTCCATGAATATGCACATACTGTATAAAAATAATCATAACAATCCTCCCGAGTGGCGCAGAGGTCTAAGGCACTGCATCGCAGGGTTTGAGTCCAGACTCTGTCGCAGCCGGCCGCGACCGGGAGACCCATGGGGCAGCACACAATGGGCCCAGCGTCGTCCGGGTTACGGGAGGGTTTGACCGGCAGGTATATCCTTGTCCCATCGCACACTAGCGACTCCTGTGGCAGGCCGGGCGCAGTGCACGCTGACACGGTGTTTCCTCTGACACATTGGTGCGGCTGGCTTTCGGATTAAGTGGGCATTATGTCAAGAAGCAGTGCGGCTTGGTTGGGTTGTATTTCGGGGGGCGCACGGCTCTCGACCTTCGCCTCTCCCGAGTCCGTACGGGCCTTGCAGCGATGAGACATGACTGGATACCACAAAAATTGGGAAGAATACGGTGTAAAAAAGAATAATCATAACTTTCACGCAGATCGGTAGAAATAGTAGGATAAATTGTAAGCTTCCCCAAACTTGAAACTGACGAGCTGCCTATGGTCTTTACTGTAATGCTCATAAAAATAAATTGTGAAAGCACAAGCGCGTCCACACATAGGTCACGTGAAAAAGCATACCCGCCTATGGATATCAAAGGCCTGTCCAACTGATTTGTTCTGGCGCCAGCCCTGCCACACAGGTGTGGTTCCTGAGTTAATTAAGCAATTAACATCCTCAGCGTCATGTATAAAAATACTGGGCAGGCCATTCTTTTTTTACCATTATTTTGGCTACGTGTCACAACATCCACAGAAGGTGGCGCCTCTCCCCGGTCGGGTGGCGCTCGGCGGTAGTCGTCGCCGGCCTACTAGCTGCCACCGATCCATGTTTCAGTGTCTGTTGGTTATGTCTGTTTTAGTTTGCACCTGTTCCTTGTTTGTCATTAGTGGGGGGGTATTTAGTTTGGCTGTTTTTGTTTGGGATTTGTGCGGGATTGTTTCGTGTGACGTGACATTAGTAAGCAGGTTTTAGGATTATTAGGTTACACTACGTATTGTGTAGGCATTAGGGTTGCCGGGCTGCGCCCCGTCTATTTTGGAGTTTGGAGCATTTTCCTCCTCCCTTTTCATCTGTGCACCCTGCCTTGTCGCTGTGTTTTGCCCTTGACGGTATTAAACGTTTGTTCAACGGACCTCAGTCTCCTGCGCCTGACTTACCCTTTTCCTGCTATCTTGGAGAACGTGACACTATGCCCCCATTGGATGACAATGCCCCATCCACAGGACATGAGAGGTCACTGAATGGTTTGATGAGCATGAAAATGATGTAAACCATATGGCCGTCTCAGTCACCAGATCTCAACCCAATTAAACACCGGAGACAGCGTTTTGCACCACCATCAACAAAACACCAAATTATGGAATTTCTCATAGAAGAAAGGTGTCACATCCATCCAATAGAGTTCCAGACACTTGTAGAATCTATTCCAAGACGCATTGAAGCAGTTCTGGTTCGTGGTGGCCCAACGCCATATTAAAATACTTTATTTTGGTGTCTCCTTTATTTTGGCAGTTAACTGTATAACAACAAACATTCCTGCAAGTGTCTTATAAAGTTATTATAGAGGATACTTATTCTGGTACTACTAAGCTATATGGAATTGTTTTAAGAAGGTCATAACAAGGATAATTGTGCTATTATTTTTGGCCTTACTGCTATTAGCACATACAAACACATTGAATAACATATTCACCACATGGAACAACAGTTCATTTTTCTTTTTCTTTTTTTCATGTATTTAACCCCTTATTTTTGTCACTAAACAGTCCCCATATACACTTCCATACATTTTTTAGACTGGTACCGGGGGAAATTCGGATGAGTGAGGCCTGTGGGTGTCATAGAGCAAAACAACCAATATGTACCTTACATGTTCGTGAGAGTCTCACCTTTACACAGATGGGTCATCGGACGCTACAGACAGAAGTTGGCAGATTGGCTGTACCGACTTCGGACTAGTCTCAAGACACTTGTGAGGGATGTAGAGCAAAACGAAGAACACCATTGTGTTCATGAGAGTCTTATCTTTCCATATAGGGGTTTGTAGGCCAATAGTTTGAAGGCCAAACCGTTCAGACGCTACAGATGATTTTGTGAGAAGACTGATTTTTGGGATGTCTCATGGTCTGACAAACACTGCTCTAGCTCTGTCACCTTTCACCACAGATGCGGAACTGTTACATAGGCGGATATGAGCCACATCCAATGCAAAAAACATATCTCTAGCTTAAACCGATCGATTTTCATGGGGATTTTTTTATTATGATAATTAGATTAACCTTAGGTGGTTAAATTATTGAATTTACCCATGAAGTGGAGAATTTACATTGATTTAAATTGGACTTTTACAAATCTTATGGAATTGCAATTGAAGTGGAATTACACTATTTTTACTTTCTTCATTGAAATTGTATTGGAGCTGTAAAATCATTTAATCTTTGGAATTTAATGAGAATTCAATATTTAAAAATGTCCCAGTTAGGGAAATGAATGCACATAGTTTCAAACATTGACTGTAGAATTTGTTTGGAATTATTTCAACCTGTATTTCCAGTATAGCTAGGATGTCTGAACAGTACCAAGATCAGCATGAAAGCCTGAGGGAATTGAATTTGATTTTGTGGAATTGTTGATGACAATATTGAATTGGGAATTGAATTCTTGGAATTTACCTTGCATTGGATTTCAGAGGAATTTAATTATCTCTGAATTCAAAGACTGACCTGGAATTTTTATTGAATAAATTGAATTCACTGGAAGAGAGAATTGAATAGAATTGAATTAATGGAATTGACCCTGACCCTTGTATCAACAACACTAAACATAAGAAACAGATTTTGTATCACAGCGTTCCCGCTGTGGTGGTTGCCTGGGAAGCTGTGCAGACAGAGTAGATGTTGAATTTTCTAAAATGCCTACCCTTACAGCTTGATGACAGTGGAAAGACAAAAGGAGATGGAAAGTGAAATCGATTTCCGAATATCCTTAAAAAATCTCTCCCAATCTATCTTCTCCGTTATTGTCTAATGGTACCCTGTCTAGCGGTAAGTGGAAATATTGACCATCATTATTTCAATGTCTGGATGACTCAGTGGTCCTTCAGTAGTCTAGTGCTAATTTCGCTAAAGGCTAAAGGGCTAACGGGACATGGCTCTCTAAAAATAGAAAATGGCCTGGCAGTGTCCTAATCCTTAGAACTATTAGAAATACCAAGAAATATTCCGTTTTGGCTGGTCAACTAAATTCAATTCACAAAAACTGCACTGTAGCACTAACATTATTCTGCTATTTCGGTGAGTAACATGGAATCTTCAAAGAGTAAGGACAGGGCTTGAACATAATATGTTGAACACAACGATATTTATCATCATAGTGATGGGAGTGACTCGGTAATGTGGTAGAGATGGAGGGATAAATAGGAAAGAGGAGCTCAGGTGATAAATATCCCTGATCCTGAATCCAGCCCGGTTGGCATTAGCACAGTTGTCCCTGTCTGGCCCAACCACTGTTATGCCCTAAAGGACATATGACTAACATAACCAGTCAAGATGAGGGCAAGAAAACACTCCTTAATGCTACCTTTAGGGCTTTTCACAAGATTGCAGAGAAGAGAAGTAGAAAATAATCAACAGCTTGCAGTCTAAAACATGGAAATTAGCAATGATGACCTAGCTTTCACTGGCTTTGCCTTCAGTATCTACAAGCAGTCACCAGAACAATCTTACATAACAGCGTCTAGTGCAGAATATTGCATAAGAATGCAGACTGAATTGATCAAAAGTAGATATTTGAATGTTATTCAAACTTTTGGTGGTTCAGGTACTCCAGCAAAACGTAATCACAAAAAAGTTGAACTGCTTTATTTGAGATCTCGTCCTAGTAAATTTGAAAGATAACAACACTACACAAACCACCGCTGTGAATGATTTTTCACCACCCAGGCTCCTCTGCATTATACACGAAAACATCCCTGCTGCTGATGACCATGTTAGCGTATCTCTCCAGGAAGGATCTTGTGTAACCATTGTCATATAGGCCAGGGGAACTTCCAAGATGGCCGCCACCACCACCATTCACTAATAAATCAACCATCCATCCTTGAGTGTATTAACATTTTCACAGTAAGGTACCACCAACCCACACAATAAGAGATCTGTAATTACTCCATACAGTCCCAGGACATCGCACACCTCGTCTACATGATATTCATTATCAGGAAATAGTCCCAGTGATCGACTACATTCAGAAGCGTCATGCCCAGATTAAAAAAATAATAATTTAAACAATCTGGACCCGCTCTTCCTGAAATTATCCCCCACCATTGTTGCAACCCCTTTTACTAGTCTGTTCAACCTCTCATTTGTATCGCCTAAGATTCCTAAAGATTGGAAAGCGGCCCCGGTCATCCACCTCTTCAAAGTGGGAGACACTAGACCCAAACTGTTACAGACCTATATCCATCCTGCTGTGTGTTTCAAAAGTCTTCGAAAGCCAAGTGAACAAGCAGATCACCGATCATTTTGAATCCCACCGTACCTTCTCCGCTATGCAATCTGGTTTCCGAGATGGTCACGGGTGCACCTCAGCCACGCTCAAGGTCCTAAACAATATCATAACTGCCATCGATAAAAGACAAAACTGTGCAGCCGTCTTCATCGACCTGGCCAAGACTTTCCACTCTGTCAATCACCGTATTCTTATCGGCAGACTCAACAGCCTTGGTTTCTCTAATGACTGCCTCGCTTGGTTCACTAACTACTTCTCTGATAGAGTTCAGTTTGTCAAATCGGAGGGCATGTTGTCCGGACCTCTGGCAGTCTCTATGGGGGTGCCACAGGGTTCAATTCTTGGGCCGACACTTTTCTCTGAAAATATCAATGATGTTGCTCTTGCAGCGGGTGATTCTTTGATCCACCTCTACGCAGACGACACCATTCTGTATACATCTGGCCCTTCTGTGTTAACAAACCTCCAAACCAGCTTCAACGCCATACTACACTCCTTCCGAGGCCTACAACTGCTCTTAAATGATAGTAAAATGAAATCAATGCTCTTCAACCGATCGCTGCCTGCACCCGCCCGCCGACTAGCATCACTACTCTGGACAGTTCTGACTTAGGTATTTGTAGTTGTCCACATATTCTAGGTGTCTGGCTAGACTGTAAACTCTCCTTCCAGACTCACATTAAGCATCTCCAATCCAAAGTAAAATCTAGAATTAGCTTCCTATTTCGCAACAATGCCTCCTTCAATCATGCTGCCAAACTTACCCTCGTAAAACTGACTATCCTACCGATCCTTGACTTTGGCGATGTAATTTACAAATTAGCCTCCAACACTCTACTTAGCAAATTGGATGCAGTCTATCACAGTGCCATCTGTTTTGTCACCAAAGCCCCATATACTACTCACCACTGCGACCTGTATGCTCTCGTTGGCTGGTCCTCGCTACATATTCGTCGCCAAACCCACTGGCTCCAGGTCATCCATAAGTCTTTGCTAGGCCTTATCTCAGCTCACTGGTCACCACAGCAACACCCACCCATAGCATGCGCTCCAGCAGGTATATTGCACTGGTCATCCCCAAAGTCAACACCTCTTTTGGCCGTCTTTCCTTCCAGTTCTCTGCTGCCAATGACTAGAACGAATTGCAAAAATAACTGAAGCTGGAGACTTATCTCCCCCACTAACTTTAAGCATCAGCTGTCAGAGCAGCTTACCGATCGCTGTAGCTGTACACAGCCCATCTGTAAATAGCCCATCCAACCAACTTCCTACCTCATCCCCATATTTGTTTTTGTTTTTCTGCTCCTTTGCACACCAGTATTTCTACTTGCACATCCTCATCTGGACATCTATCACTCCAGTGTTAATTTTCTAAATTGTAATTACTTCGCCACTATGGCCTATTTATTGCCTTACCTCCTTACTTCCTTTGCACTCACTGTTTACAGATTTTTCTATTGTGTTATTGACTGTACGTTTGTTTATCCCATGTGTAACTTTGTGTTGTTATTTTTGTCGCACTGCTTTGCTTTATCTTGGCCATGTCGCAGTTGTAAATGTGAACTTGTTCTCAACTGGCCTACCTGGTTAAATAAAGGTGAAATAAAATAAATACAAATATTGATTTTTTTAATGAATTACTCAATTTCGATTTTAAGCCCACGTTTTATTATAATTATTTATAATACAAAAAAGATATCTCAGCAGTATTTTGCTGAAAGGGCAAACTGACTGGACCACACTGATTGGAGGTATGTTTGTAAATTATTTTGATCAAGCTGTGTAGCCTATTGAATTAAAATGTTCTGTTGTTTCTCTTTAATACTAGCCACCTAGCAATTTTATAAAATTGGCTTTAGCTAGCCAGCTAGATAGGTTCCCAATCTCCCAACCTCATAACTAGCTACCAAGCAATTTCAGGCTATCAATCAGTTCAGAGTAGCTTGTAGAACTACTGCAGATGGCAAGGTTGCTAGACTTTAGAAAATACCAACACTGCTTTAATCCTTGGGTTATGAGAACACAGTGCATTTCGTAAAGTATTCAGACCCCTTCCCTTTTCCACATTTTGTTACATTACAGCCTTATTCTGAAATAGATTTAAAAAAACAAAAAAAACGTTTTTTTGAAATTGTTTCAAATTAAAAAAAAAATTACAACAAATACCTTATTTACATAACTATTCAGACCCTTTGCTATAAGACTCGAACTTGAGCTCAGATGAATTCTGTTTCCATTCATCATCCTTGAGATGTTTCTACGAGCAAAAACCAAGCCATGAGGTAGAAGGAATTGTCCATAGAGCTCCGAGACAGGATTCTGTCGAGGCACAGATCTGGCAAAGGGTACCTAAAAATGTCACAGCATTGAAGGTTCCCAAGAACAGTGGCCTCCATCATTCCTCTACAGAATTGGTGTCCCCACGCGGCACAGTTGAGCTAACGTAGGCTAATGTGATTAGCATGAGGTTGTAAGTAACAAGAACATTTCCCAGGACATAGACATATCTGACATTGGAAGAAAGCTTCAATTCTTGCTAATCTAACTGCACTGTCCAATTTACAGTAGCTATTACAATGAAATAATACCATGCAATTGTTTGAGTGCACAGTTATGAAGTTGAAAATGTATTATTAAACCAATTAGCCACATTTGGGCAGTCTTGATACATTTTAAATTATTGAATACACTCATGAAGTGGAGAATTTACATTGATTTAAATTGGAATTTTTCAAATCTTCAAGTTATGGAATTGGAGTTACACTGTTTTGACTTTTTTTATTGGAATTGTATTGGAGCTGTATTAGCATTTAATCTTTGGAATTGAATTGGAATTCAATATTTAAAAATGTCCCAGTTAATGAAATTAATGCACACAGTTCAAACATTGACTGTAGAATTTGTTTTGAATTATTTCAACCTGTATTCCTATATATCCAGTAAAGCTAGGATGTCTGAACAGTACCAAGATGATCATGAATGCCTGAGGGAATTGAATTTGAATTTGTGGAACTGTTGATGACAATATTGAATTGGGAATTGAGTTCTTGGAATTTACCTAACATCGGAATTCAGAAGAATTTAATTATTTCTGAATTCAAAGACTGACCTGGAATTTTTATTGAATAAATTGAATTTACTGGGAGAGAGATTTGAATTGAATTGTATTAGTGGAATTGACCCTGACCCTGGTATCAACAACACTTATAATAAGAAACAGTGAAAACGAATTATTCAATAATTTTTGTATTGAACACAGGGACTGCAATGACACCTGTTCATCTTTACATTTTTTCATGTTCAAATTCTAAAATCTCAAACTCAATAGTGCCTTTGCAGATTTGAAATATGCAATATTAGGTTGTGTACTTATTTGTGTGTCACGGTTGTCGTACGAAGGAGACCAAGGCGCAGCGTGTGTATCGTTCCACATTTTATTATAACTGTGAAACTATGCAAGACACAAATAAACTACTAAACAAAATAACAAACCGTGATGAAGAGGTGAAACATACACTACCTCAAAATAATCTCCCACAAAACCTAGTGGGAAAAACAACAACTTAAATATGATCCCCAATTAGAGACAGCGATGACCAGATGCCTCTAATTGGAGATCATCCCCCCCCAAAAAAACATAGAAAAAAGAAACTAGCACCAACATAGACATAAAATAACTAGACAAAAACCCCTGTCACGCCTTGACCTACTCTACCATAGGAAATTAAAGCTTTCTATGGTCAGGACGTGAAATTGTGAAACTTTTCAATGTTTTTAATTTGAATTTTTTGGTGCCTGAAATGCTCAATTGATGCAGATTTGAAATGAATAACTATGACTTATAGTATGTTGGGTCTGTCTTCACAGCATATCCCCCCTTCTTTGCATTGGGAAAGTAGATTTTGTATCATAGCATTCCTGCTGTGGTGGTTGCCTGGGAAGCTGTGCAGACAGAGTAGATGTTGAATTTTCTAAAATGTCATTCATTACAGCTTGATGACAGGGGAAAGACAAAAGGAGATGGAAAGTGAAATCGATTTCCGAATATTTTTAAATAATCTCTCCCAATCTATCTTCTCCATTATTGTCTAACAGTAGCCTGTCTAGCGGTAAGTGGAAATATTGACCATCATTATTTCAATGACTGGATGACTCAGTGGTCCTTCAGTAGTCTAGTGCTAATTTTGCTAAAGGCTAAGGGGCTAACGGGACATGGCTCTCTAAAAATAGAGAATGGCCTGGCAGTGTCCCAATCCTTAGAACTATTAGAAATACCAAGAAATATTCAGTTTTGGCTGGTCAACTAAATTAAATTCACAAAACTGCACTGTAGCACTAACATTATTCTGCTATTTCGGTGAGTAACATGGAATCTTCAAAGAGTAAGGACAGGGCTTGAACATAATATGTTGAACACAACGATATTTATCATCATAGTGATGGGAGTGACTCGGTAATGTGGTAGAGATGGAGGGATAAATAGGAAAGAGGAGCTCAGGTGATAAATATCCCTGATCCTGAATCCAGCCCGGTTGGCATTAGCACAGTTGTCCCTGTCTGGCCCAACCACTGTTATGCCCTAAAGGACATATGACTAACATAACCAGTTAGCAATGATGACATACTGAAGGCAAAGCCAGTAAAAGGTATCTACAAGCAGTCACCAGAACAATCTTGCATAATAGTGTCTAGTGCAGAATTTTACATAACAATGCAGACTGAACTGATCAAAAGTAGATATTTTAATGTTATTCAAACTTTTGGTGGTTCAGGTACTCCAGCAAAACGTAATCACAAAAAAGTTGAACTTTTTTATTTGAGGTCTCATCTTAGTAAATTTGAAAGATAACACTACAAAAACCACCGCTGTGAATGATTTTCCACCACCCAGGCTCCTCTGCATTATACACTAAAACATCCCTGCTGCTGATGACCATGTTAGCGTATCCCTCCAGGAAGGATCTTGTGTAACCATTGTCATATAGGCCAGGGAAACTTCCAAGATGGCCGCCACCACCACCATTCACTAATGAATCAACCATCCATCCTTATGAGTGTATTAACATTTTTACACTAAGGTACCACCAACCCACACAATAACAGATCTGTAATTAATCCATACAGTCCCAGGATATCGCAGGCCTTGTCTCCATGATATTTATTACCAGGGAATAGTCCCAGTGATCTCAACTACATTCAGAAGCATCATGCCCAGATTTTTTAAAATGTAGTTTAAATAATAAATATTGAAATTGAGTAATTTAATTAAGAATATATATATATATATATTCTTAATTAAATTACTCAATTTCAATTTTAAGCCCACGTTTTATTATAATTATTTATATTTAAAAAAGATCTCTCAGCGGTATTTTGCAGAAGGGGCACACTGACTGGACCACACTGACAGTATGTTTGTTAAAAAAAAAATATCAAACTGTGTAGCCTATTGAATGAAAAGCTTTTGTTGTTTCTCCGTAATACTAGCCACCTAGCAATTTTATTAAGTTAGCTTTAGCTAGCCAGCTAGATAGGAAACCTATCTCCCAACCTCATAACTAGCTACCAAGCCATTTCAGGCTATTAATCAGTTTAGAGTAGCTTGTATAACTACTGTCACTGAAAAGACTAACATTACTTTAATCCTTTGGTTATGAGAACACAGCGCATTTTGAAATGTATTCAGACCCCTTCCCTTTTTCCACATGTTGTTACGTTACAGCCTTATTCTAAAATGGATTAAAAAAACAAAGAAAGCATTTTTTTATTGTTGCACATTTATTAAAAATGAAAACGGAAATACCTTATTTACATAACTAGTCAGACCATTTGCTATGAGACTCGAAATTGAGCTCATGTGCATCCTGTTTCTACAACCTGACTGGAGTCCACCTGTGGTAAATTCAATTGATTGGACATGATTTGGAAAGGCACACACATGTCTACATAAGGTCCCACAGTTGACAGTGCATGTCAGCAAAAACCAAACCATGAGGTAGAACAAATTGTTCATAGAGCTCCGAGACAGGATTCTGTCGAGGCACAGATCTGGGAAAGGGTATCCATAAATGTCTGCAGCATTGAAGGTTCCCAAGAACACAGTGGCTTCCATCATTCCTCTACAGGATCAGTGTGCCCCCTTGAGCTAACGTAGGCTAACGTGATTAGCATGAGGTTGTAAGTAACAAGAACATTTCCCAGGACATAGACATATCTGGTATTGGCAGAAAGCTTAAATTCTTGGTAATCTAGTTGCACAGTCCAATTTACAGTAGCTATTACAGTGAAAGAATACCATGCTATTGTTTGAGGAGAGTGCACAGTTATGAACTTGAAAATGTGTTCATAAACCAAATAGGCACATTTGGGCAGTATTGCTACAACATTTTGAACAGAAATGCAATGGTTCATTGGATCAGCCTAAAACCTTTCACATACACTGCTGCCATCTAGTGGCCAAAATCAACATTGCGCCTGGGCTGGAATAATACATTATTGCCTTTCTCTTGCATTTCAAAGATGGTACAAAAAATAGAAAAAAACAAGTTTTTTTCTTTGTATTATCTTTTACCAGATCTAATGTGTTATATTTTCCTACATGCATTTAACATTTACACAAACTTCAAAGTGTTTCCTTTCAAATGGTATCAAGAAGATGCATATTCTTACTTCAGGTCCTGAGCTACAGGCAGTTCGATTTGGGTGTGTAATTTTAGGCGAAAATTTAAAAAAAGGGTCGGATCCTTAAGAGGATATTATGAAATTGATGAAGTTTCGATCCACCAAGACTCTTCCTAGAGCTGGCCTTCCAGCCAAACTGAGCAATCGGGGGAGAAGGGCCTTAGTCAGGGAGGTGATCAAGAATCCAATGGTCACTCTGACAGAGCTCCAGACTTCCTCTATGGAGATGGGAGAACCTTCCAGAACAACAACCATATCTGCAGCACTCCACCAATCAGGCTTTTATGGTAGAGTGGCCAGACGGGAGCCACTCCTCAGTAAAAGGCACATGACAGCCCACATGGAGTTTGCCAAAAAGCACCTAAAGGACTCTCAGACCATGAGAAACAAGATTCTCTGGTATGATGAAACCAAGATTGAATTATTTTGCCTGAATGCCAAGCGTCACGTCTGGAGGAAACCTGGCACCATCCCTACGGTGAAGCATGTTTATGGCAACCTCATGCTGTGGGCATGTTTTTCAGCGGCAGGGACTGGGAGACTAGTCAGGATCGAGGGAAATATGAACAGAGCAAAGTACAGAGAAATCCTTGATGAAAACCTGCTCCAGAGCGCTCAGCACACAGCCAAGTCTCTGAATGCCTTTGAATGGCCCAGCCAGAACCCTGACTTGAACCCGATCTAACATCTCAGGAAAGACCTGAAAATAGCTGTGCAGCGACGCTCCCCATCCAACCTGACCGAGCTTTAAGAGGATATGCAGAGAGAATGGGAGAAACTTCCCAAATACAGGTGTGCCAAGCTTGTAGCATTATACCCAAGAAGACTCAAGGTTGTAATCACTGCCAAAGGTGCTTCAACAAAGCACTGAGTAAAGGGTCTTAATAGTGTTTTATTTTTAATACATTTGCAAAAAAGATTTTAAAAAGCTGTTTCAGGTGTTTAAAAAATGCAAAATTCTAAGAATTCCACCCCCTCAATGTTCAATTACTTACCTCTAAAATAATGGGTGTATGATGCCCCTGATATGAGAGCAATGTATTCATCCAGAAATTCAGTAATGGGCTCAGGATTGACGCTGCATCTCAGTGCAAGAGGCGTCACTATAATACCTGGTTTGAATCCAGGCTGTATCACATCCGGCCGTGATTGGGAGTCCAATAGGGTGGGTACACAATTGGCCCAGCGTCGTCCGGGTTTTGCCGGAGTAGGCCGTCGTTGTAAATACGAATTTGTTCTTAACTGACTTGCCTAATAAAAATAAATAACAAAAATACACTGGGAGTGTTCCGAGATGTTATTATCACATTGACATTACCTGGAAATAAAGTCTCCCCATTAAATGGTAACTTGTTGAGCTCCATTTCCATGAAGAATCAGTCATGTGAAATGATAGTCCAGCTCTGGAAGAGCTAGTTAAAAAAGAAACAACTATCTCCTTCTTCCACCATTGACAAGGTGGTGTTCTGTTGATTTGTCACTGCAGCAATACGAAGGCAACAACAACAATCACAGGAACAACACTCGTTACAAAGTAGGTAGCAGAAATGTACCGACCTGTGTTGTCCAGTGGTTACTACCTTCTGACTCGCAACCTCTCCTACCTTTCATGTCTCCTATTCACTGTTCCATAAAAAATAAACACATAAAAACATACTTTTTAAAAATACAGTTGCAAACTGTAACCTACATGGCTGGTCAGGCCCACTCCACTGTACTACAATCATAAATCGACCACAGTGTTACCCTGCAGCTCACAGATAGTCTACTACAGAGTAGGTGTCCTTCAGAGAGATCTGAAATAGTGTCACACCATATAATGAAAGTGTGCTATATGACCCTCCTTTAGCTTCCTATAGCCTCAGTCATGCTATGCTGGCTGTCCGTCAGGGTGCATAAAGCTCCTTTAGCTTCACAATGAATGGCTGACTAGAGTCCAGATGACCAATTAGCCTGAGTCTACACACACATGCACACACGTGCATTGCAAACAAATACATACACACACAAGCACCCACATACGCCCATACACACACGCTTCTACAAAAACACACACACACTCCCCTGTGGAGGGCAGTCATTACTTTAGCAAACCCTGGAGTGACACTCTCTATCCTGGTGGGGATTACTAACCTACAGAGGAGTCATTGGGAGGAGAAATGGATAGATGGAGAGAGAAAGAGCCAGAGGAGAGGGCATCATGGAAACATGGTGGGTCTGTTGACCTGGAGCGATTAGCAGGGATAAAGCGGGTTGTGAAGCGAGGTAGGAGAGAGATATGAAAAATACAACCACAAACAACTCATTAATCCAATAAAGGAAGGGCAACAGCATATATTAAGTATCAAGTATCGCTCTTGCACAACCAAAGCCATGGTTTTTGGTAGGGCAAGGGTTAGTGTGCTACAGCTTGGGGAGTATAAAGTTGTTGTTAACATGACACCGAACCCCATGTCAGTGGTACAAGGGTGGTTTCCATTACAGAGGCAGGAAACCCCAGGGGACAGTTTCTTCTCTTTGCCATGCAGTCTGCCTCTGAAATGCTTTGGCACCAGACAAGGAGCAGACAGACAGACAGACAGACAGCAGCTTGCTGGACAGTAGAATCCCCCATGGTCCCTTGCAGCGTTATCACCTCGCCCTCCCTACTCCATTTCAACAACAGCCACGTATTTTTCTCCTCCTTTTCCCTTTCCCTCTCTTCCCTCTAATCTAACACATCCATTTTATTGCCACCAAAGAGCCTGTAGTCCAAGATGAGAAGAAGGGCATCCTTCCATACATTGCATCCTTCTTTTAGTAACTTTATCAAGGATACATGGAGCTCTCTCTCTCTGTCCTGTCACCAGATCCCTCTGAGGAAGGCGCCCCCCTCCCTCCCTCCTCATCCCCATCCCCTCTTCCAAAGGCTCTCTCCTCTCAATAACATGCTGCTGGAGGATCCATCAGTCGTTTTAATCTAGAGAGATAGGAGCCGGGGATCTATTAGAGGGAGATCGAATGATGCAGATTTCAGTGAGAAGTACCCGGGACAGAGATAAAATGTCAACACGGCCTCTCTCCCATCGACCTTGAGCTTTGTAACCAGACTATAGTATAGTGTTAGGAACAAATATGTCGTATGGCGAGCGATAAGGCGTTCTGCTGCTGTAATCCAACCCAGGGATGAGGACATGTCTTCACCTTCCAGACTGAGGCAGCAGTGGAGAGGAGACGGGACATTGGGGACAAGTTTTAGGATAGATTTGGAATGGTTGACATAGAAGCTCATGATTAAGAGGTGATGTGATATAGCCAGACATAATTTCATGCATTGAGTCATAATACCACCACAATGGAGTGTTTCATGCATGATGATGTAATTGTGTAAACCTATACCAGCTAGCACATAACTTTCTGACAACCATATGTTTCTAAGAGCTTGGTAAGAGCGTGGTTGTCCTATGGTTATTTTGCATACAACCTTCCTACAAATTTCTGGGATAGGTGCAGTATAGTTGCTTGCTGTGGAACATTCTCAGCATATTAAAGGAACTTAGTATTTCAGGAATTTAATATCATGTTTCCTAAAAGTTTAAACATGATTCCATTTAATTAACATTTTGGTAATGTTCTAGGAATGTTCTCCAACTGGTTTAACATTGGGAATGTGCTCATATTGTTGCGAGAACGTTAAGAAACAACGTTCTTCCGTGGGAATTTCAGTACTTCAGCATAACGTGTCCTGTGGGTTTCCTCATGGTTATGATTAAAGTCATGTCCTCAAATTGTTCAGAGAACGTTAAGAAACAATGTTCGTCTGTAGGAATTTCAGTACTTCCACAGAACATTCCACACACGTTTCTATGTGGTTCTATTTTCATATTTTAACTACATTCTGGGAACGTTCAAAAAAATTAAGTAACTGTAACGGGGTACGTACTGGCGGCAGAGAAGTCAGGCGCAGGAGAGTGAAAACTGATTTACAATGGTGTCGTTTAATAAACATAAAAACCACCGTAAACAGAACAATCAATGAATGGGTCAAACAAAACCCGGTATCCGCCAGCATAACGTACACAAGCACTGCAAGAAACAATTCTGAACAAGGACATGGGGGGAACAGAGGGTTAAATACACAACATGTAATTGATGGAATTGAAACCAGGTGTGAGGGAAGACAAGACAAAACCAATGGAAAATGAAAGATGGATCGGCGATGGCTAGAAGGCTGGTGACGTCGACAGCCGAACGTCGCCCGAACTAGGAGAGGGACCGACTTCGGTGGAAGTCATGACAGTAACTTAAGCGATGTTCTCAGAACATTCAGACCATGTACGGTTCTTTTTTTATGTCAGTTCTTGGCAATATTCTGGGAACGTAAAAAAATATAATTGTACATATTAGCATCAATAAACTCAAAATGATGTTCTCAAAACCAAAATAAAACTTTACTAACGTTCAAAGAACTTTCTAATAATGTTATTTAAAAACATATACATTCCGTTCTCAGAACATGAAGCTCCATCCTGGTGGCTCAGTGGACTAGTTCCATGGATAGAGAACCAAGGATCATAGGTTTGAATCTCACTGATGCTCTGTCACAACAAAAAATACATGTGTTTGCATGATTAATGCCTAAAGAAATTAATTTACATGTGTCCATTCTGTGCTTGGAGCTCAAAAAAGTTAATCCAAAATAAATTAGAGCTGTTATTATAGTTGTATTGAAACATTCAGCTAACGTTTTAAGGAAGTTATTCAAAAACCTCCAAATAACCTACAATTTCTGTTTTCATAGCATTAATAAAACCTACTAGGAAATCTTTAAATGAATCAGAGTAAAACGTTCTCAGAACCTGTCTGTACCCTAAAAAATAACATTTCCAGAACAGGCAAAATGTTAACTTCTCTTCTCAGAACGTTTAAAAAACTTTCACACAACCAATGTGAAACCAAAAACATATGTTCCCACTAGTTCTCTATCTACCTTCATTATAGCAAAATACATCTTCTATCTCCCCTTGGGGGACTTTGTGAACTGTGAAGAGGGTCACTCCAGTCCATCTGGCATGGTGACATGATGGTCACCACAAGAAAATATCATGACATTCCCACTGACCTCTGAGATTAATCCTTCAACACACTTCTCCTCTTCCCCACTGAATGACACTCTAGTATGTAGGTTTTCACACACAGCTTGCTATGAGGCACTGCCTTGCCTAAAATACAGTACAGGTACCATTTAC
This sequence comes from Salmo trutta, assembly GCF_901001165.1. Classification (NCBI taxonomy): domain Eukaryota; kingdom Metazoa; phylum Chordata; class Actinopteri; order Salmoniformes; family Salmonidae; genus Salmo; species Salmo trutta. The sequence goes on from NC_042968.1 coordinate 64,194,248, forward strand.
CTAATTTTGGTAGGTGTACCCCCAGTTGTCATGACAGCACTGTGAAAACTGGCAGAGTTTTTGAAAACTTAAACATGAGTGGCGCAGCGGTCTAGGGCACTGCATCTCAGTGCAAGAGGCGTCACTACGGTACCTGGTTCAAATCCAGGCTGCATTGCATCTGGCTGTGATTGGGAGTCCCATACGGTGGCGCACAATTGGCCCAGCGTCGTCTGGGTTTGGCTGTCATTGTAAATAAGAATTTGTTCTTAACTGACTTGCGTAGTTAAATAAAGGTTAAATAAAAAATATTATACATGTTTGCCAGATACCATTTCATGCATTGAGGCATAATATCACACTGGAGTCTATAATGCATGATGATGTAATATTGTAAGCCTATACCAGCAAGCACATAACGTACTGACAATCATATGTTTCTAAGAGCTTGAAGAAAGCGTGGTTGTCCTAATGTGACCGACAGGCTGAAATCGGTCTTATGTAGCAAAATTTGATATTTTTTCCTCTGTCCAGTGTCTGGGTTCTTTTGCCCATCTTAATCTTTTCTTTTTATTGGCTAGTCTGAGATATGTTTTTTTCTTTGCAACTCTGCCTGGAAGGCCAGCATTCCAGAGTCGCCTCTTCACTGTTGACGTTGAGACTTGTGTTTTGCTGGTACTATTTAATGAAGCTGCCAGTTGAGAACTTGTGAGGCATCTGTTTCTCAAACTAGACACTCTAAGGTACTTGTCCTCTTGCTCAGTTGTGCACAGGGGCCTCCCACTCCTCTTTATATTCTGGTTAGAGACAGTTTGCGCTGTTCTGTGAAGGGAGTCGTACATAGCGCTGTATGCCATCTTCAGTTTCTTAGCAATTTCTCACATGGAATAGCCTTAATTTCTCAGACCAAGAATAGACTGACGAGTTTCAGAAGAAAGTTCTTTTTTTCTGGACATTTTCAGGCTGTAATCGAACCCACAAATGCTGATGCTCCAGATACTCAACTAGTCTAAAGAAGGCCAGTTGTAGTTCTTCTTTAATCAGTACAACAGTTTTCAGCAGTGCTAACATAATTGCAAAATGGTTTTCTAATGCTCAATCAGCCTCTTAAAATGAAACACTTGGATTAGCTAACACAACGTGCCATTGGAAAACAGGAGTGATGGTTGCTGATAATGGGCCTCTGTACGCCTATGTAGATATTCCATTAAAAAAATCTGCCATTTCCAGCAACAATAGTCATTTACAACATTAAAATGTCTACACTGTATTTCTGATCAATTTGATGTTATTTTAATGGACAAAAAATGTATTTTCTTTCAAAAACAGGGAAATTTCTAAGTGACCCCCAAACTTTTGAATGGTTGTGTGTATATATACATATATAAATAAATGAGAGTATGTCTATCTCTCCATCTATGTCCTTAATCAGTATAAAGGAGGAAATATTGCTTACTTGTTGAGCAAAATCAAAGCTGTAATGCATCCTGATGTCTTTGCTTGTTGGTTCAGTAGGGCCCCCCAGAGACAACTGCAGATCTTGACAGGTGGTCTTGCAGTCAGCAACCATCTTCTGGTAGACAGACCACTCACTCTGAACAAGAAGGAGATGCTGCTCTTGCTTCTTCAGCTTGGCTGACTTAACAGCTTCTTGCAGATTCGCAGATCTGAAGACCTGATAGTTGTTCCTCTGGCACTGTCAGCACAGGTCTGTCCTGTGCTTAGTGCTTGAGATGTGGGGCAGCAATTTTCTCCACAGATTATTGAGGGAAGACAGCCCTACTACACGTACCTCTGGAAAATACAGAAATACTGTGAGAACAAACAAAGGTAGTGCCAATCATGTTGGAGGTCAATTAAATAATCAAAACATTTTCATGCTTTACATACCAAGTGTTGTCATCAATTCCTTGGAGACACCACACTGCTGTTTTTGTCACATGGGATGGCAGCAGTTTTCCACCAAGGTGTTTGTGTCTTGGGTGGCTTCCTGGTAATACTTTTGCATTATCCTCTGCGTAGTTGTTGATGAAGTTCACCACTCCCTGCAAGTCGTCATGCTTCAGGTATAACCTGTGCTTGTATGGGCCAGCTCTCTTTTTGATGGGAGGCATTAGACCATTCTCCTTGTATGACTGGTGGAGGAGAGTCAGGAGTGTTCTATTGATGCTGAAAGACAAATTCCAGATACAAATATTGTAGCATTATTATACAATAGATGTGAAATGGCATTCTGAGATATCACTACACACAGTTCACACGTGTAATGTTAGCTAGCAAGCCAGCCAGCCATCTAGGGTCAGCTAGCTAGGTAGCAGTAAGCGTTAACTTGGGGTTTTCGTTTAGACATGTAGCTAGCTAGCCAGCAAAGCAATGAACCATAAGCCGAATCCATAGAGTTCTAGCAATACAAACCGATTGTCATAGCTAGCTAAAGCTAACCAAATAGGTTCAATGTTAGCTAGTTATCTAGCTAACATTAGGCTATAATTAGCAATGCGAAATGGCATTCTGAGAAAAGAAAATCACTAATGTTACACACAGTTCATACATGTAATATTAGCTAGCTAGCCAGCCATCAAACGTCAGCTAATGTTAGCTAACTAACAACAAGCTTTAACTTGGGGTCTTTTGTTTAGACATGTAGTTAACTAGCCAGCTAAACAAATAACCATAATCCCAATCCATAGAGTACTAGCAATACAAACCGATTGTCATAGCTGGCTAATGTTAGCTATTGAACTTCAGCTGGCTAGTTAACAGCAAACTTTAACTTGCAATAAAAACAACTTTCTGACAAAATTTGAAACATATAATATCTGAAACTATAGCTAGACCCTTACCCGTATACATGGATGAAAGCTTCACAGCAGACTGCAACCCCTTTCATTAAATGGGATGTCCTGTGTCGTTTCCATTTAGTTTGCACAGACATTCCATTGATTTCAAAACTCGGTCAACTTCTTCTGTGACAGCAACACTGTTGATTGACGTTTCTTCTCCATCACTGTCATCATAAGACTCTACAATGTCTTCTTCAATGAAAATGTTTTAACCTAAATTAGGGATTTCCTCATCGTCTGATTCATTTTCAGAGTCAGCATGGTACGATCGTCTTCCAAAAAGTAGTCCATCACAACTTTTTCCCAGTGACCAGGGCAGCAATGTTATTGAGAGCAGTAGCAACATATTTGCAGTTCTGCATGGCTAACGTTATATATAAAAAAAACTACAGTAAAAAGGATTATCTACGCATAATGAGCAGCTCATTTTATTGACACAAGATACTACACCACAGACCAATCGGAAACTCATCTCTCGGCATGTGCAGCCCACTCATTACCTCAGCCAATCATTGTGAGCAGGAAGGTTCCTGACTTTTTCTTTGGCTAAACCAACTAGTCTCATAATTTAACAAATGTATTCATATTTACAGATGGCCTAAAAGTTTGTTATTAAGGCACATTAAAGTAACTGTACACATTAACATCAATAAACTAAAGTATGTTTTCAAAACCACAAGAAAACTTTAGGAACATTCAAAGAACTTTCTAATAATGTTATTTAAAAACATATACATTCCGTTCTCAGAACATGAAGCTCCATCCTGGTGGCTCAGTGGACTAATTCCATGGATAGAGAGGTTTGAATCTCACTGATGCTGTGTCACAATAAAAAATAAATGTGTTCGCATGATTAATGCCTAAGGAAATTAATTTACATGTGTCCAATCTGTGCTTGGAGCTCAAAATAAGTTTGTAGTGTTATTAAAGTCATATTGAAACATTCAGTTTTAAGGAAGTTATTCAAAAACCTACAAATAACCTACAATTTCTGTTTTCATAGCGTTAATAAAACCTCATAGGAAATCTTTAAAGGAATCAGAGTTCTCAGAACCTCTCTGCAACCTAAAAATAAACATTTCCAGAACAGCCAAAATGTTAACTTCTCTTCTCAGAACGTTTAAAAAACTTTCACACAACCAATGTGAAACCAAAACATATGTTCCCACAACTTCCGAGGAACCAAACGTGCTAGCTGGGATGTAGCTTGTGAGAATCATAATTATGCCCTCTTTTTCTGTAGTATGTAGGTTTTCGTACACAGCTTCCTATGAGGCACTGCCTTGCCTAAAACATAGTACAGGTACCCATCTATCTAATTTTGGTAGGTGTACCCCCAGTTGTCATGACAGCACTGTGAAAACGTGCAGTTTTTGTTAACTTAAACATATATATCTAATTATGTAAAATAGCATTAAAAGTGCCTAATTTGTTTCAGTAATGCTGTTATGAGTTTTTTTTTTTGCTGCTTGAAATTCTCAAATGTGTTTGTACTGCATTGAACACAGTAATTGATGGTTTCTACGAGACCCACACACCTATCAAGTTTAGTTAAGCATATCTCACATTTGTTTCAGCACAGAAACAAATGATTCACTTCATGATTGAAACAGTTAGCTGTTTCAATCATCTTGTAAAAAGAAATCTAATAATATTCCATTAGACTGCATCAGTGCTAGGCTGTGACCTCTCTGTCAGTATAAACAGTCAGTTATTGGCCCTTGAGGGTTGATGACGCATGTAACGCCTCCTAAATGGGTTGATGGCCTTGACCACCCAGCAAATGATGCACAATTACTGTGTGTTTGATTGCAACATGATACAGTAAACAAGACAGTAAACCAGAAAAATATCTCATTAAAAAGATGATATTCTTCTCGTAAAGTTGCAAAGTCGTAAATTATATGTTTGTATAATCAACAGCCCAGGCCCCAGTTTCCAGATAGCGATGGAATTTAGGCTTACGAGTATTTTACAATGGCCGAAGGTGTAACGTGTTTCCAAAACACCACGCAGAAAGAACGTTCGCTAAGTGCATCACTGTATCATGTGTTGATACTGATAGGATTAAGAGAAAGGCAGCATTGCTCTCTGATCAACTTTCTCCATTCAAATATTACCTTAACAGAATTATTCCACTATGCTGATGACGGATCAGCTTTTTACCTCTGCATTGTTGGGAAGGGCCTGTCGTGCCAAAAAAATGTTGTCCTGACAAAAAGTGTCGGAGGAGGACGTGGGCGGTTGTAGTGAAGTGGCGACTCCGGGATGCTGGCCTTCTAGGCAGAGTTGCAAAGAAAAAGCCATATCTCAGACTGCCCAATAAAAAGAAAAGATTAAGACGGGCAAAAGAACCCAGACACTGGACAGAGGAACTCTGCCTGGAAGGCCAGCATCCCGGAGTTGCCTCTTCACTGTTGACGTTGAGACTGGTGTTTTGCTGGTACTATTTAATGAAGCTGCCAGTTGAGGACTTGTGAGGTGTCTGTTTCTCAAAGTAGACACTCTAATGTACTTGTCCTCTAAATTAATGTGGAGTTGGTCCCCCCTTTGCTACTGTAACAGCCTCTACTCTTCTGGGAATGCTTTCCACTAGATGTTGGAACATTGCTGCGGGGACTTGCTTCCATTCAGCCACAACAGCGTTAGTGAGGACAGGCCTTGATGTTGGGCGATTAGGCCTGGCTAATCCAGTTCCAATTCATCTCAAAGATGTTCGATGGGGTCGAGTTCAGGGCTCTGTCAAGTTATTCAACACTGATCTCGACAAACCATTTCTGTATGGACCTCGCTTTGTGCATGGGTGCATTGTCATGCTGAAACAGGAAAGGGCCTTCCCCAAACTGTTGTCACAAAGCTGGAAGCACAGAATTGTCTACAATGTCCTTGTATTGATTTCCCTTCACTGGAAGTAAAGGGCCAGGCCCGAACCATGAAAAACAGCCACAGACCATTATTCCTCCTCCACCAAACTTTACAGTTGGCACTATGTATTCGAGCAGCTAGCATTCTCCTGGCATCCGCCAAACCAAAATTCGTCCCTCGGACTGCCAGACAGTAAGCTTGATTCATCACTCCTGAGAACGTGTTTCCACTGCTCCAGAGTCCAATGGTGGTGAGCTTTATACCACTCCAGCCAACAATTGGCATTGAGCATGGTGATCTTAGGCTTGTGTGAGCTTCTGTAAGCTTCTGTGGCCGACCACTTCGCGGCTGAGCTGTTGTTGCTCCTAGATGTTTCCACTTCATAATAACAGCACATAGAGTTGACCGGGGCACATCTAACAGGGCATAAATTTGACCAAATAAATTTGACCAACATTTTTCTAATTGTTGGAAAGGTGGCATCCTATGACGGTGCCATGTTGAAAGTCACTGAACTCTTTAGTAAGGCCATTCTACAGCCAATGTTTGTCTATGGAGATTGCATGGCTGTGTGTTTGGGTTTTATACACATGTGAGCAACGGGTGTGGCTGAAATAGACAAATCCACTAATTAGAAGGGGTGTCCTCATACTTTTGTATATATAATTTATGTTAATGCAGATCGACTTCGCCACGGTCTACAGATGCATACAGTTGAATGAAGCCTGAAGTGTACATACACCTTAGCCAAATACATTTAAACAATTCCTAACATTTAATCCTAGTAAAAATTCCCTGTTTTAGGTCATTTAGGATAACCACTTTATTTTAAGAATGTAAAATGTCAGAATAATAGTAGAGAGAATGATTTATTTCAGCTTTAATATCTTCCATCACATTCCCAGTGGGTCAGAAGTTTACATACACTCAATTTGTATTTGGTAGCATTGCCTTTAAATTGTTTAACTTGGGTCAAACATTTCGGGTAGCCTTCCACAAGCTTCCCACAATAAATTGGGTGAATTCTGGCCCATTCCTCCTGACAGAGCTGGTGTAACGGAGGTAGGTTTGTAGGCCTCTGTGCTCGCACACGCTTTTTCAGTTCTGCCCACACATTTTCTATAGGTTTGAGGTGAGGGCTTTGTGATGGCCATTCCAATACCTTGACTGTTGTCCTTAAGCCTTTTTGCCACAGTTTTGGAAGTATGCTTGGGGTCATTGTCCATTTGGAAGACCCATTTGCGACCAAGCTTTAACTTCCTGACTGATGTATTCTGATGTTGCTTCAATATAGCAACATAATTTTCCTATCTCATGATGCCATCTATTTTGTGAAGTGCACCAGTCCCTCCTGCAGCAATGCACACCCACAACATGATGCTGCCACCCCCGTGCTTCACGGTTGGGATGGTGTTCTTCGGGTTGCAAGCCTCCCCCTTTTTTCCTCCAAACATAACAATGGTCGTTATGGGCAAACAGTTCTATTTTTGTTTCATCAGACCAGAGGACATTACTCCAAAAAGTACAATATTTTTCCCCATGTGCAGTTGCAAACCGTAGTCTGTCTTTTTTATGTAGGTTTTGGAGCAGTGGCTTCTTCCTTGCTGAATGGCCTTTCAGGTGATGTTGATATAGGACTTGTTGTACTGTGGATATAGATACTTTTGTACCTGTTTGCTGTTGTTATGGGATTGATTTGCACTTTTCGCACCAAAGTACGTTCATCTCTAGGAGACAGAACGCGTCTCCTTCCTGAGCGGTATGATGGCTACGGGGTCCCATGGTGTTTAAATTTCCGTACCGTTGTTTGTACAGATGAACGTGGTACCTTCAGGTGTTTGAAAATTCCTCCCGAGGATGAACTGGAGGTCTACAATTGTTTTTCTGAGGTCTTGGCTGATTTCTTTTGATTTTCCCATGATGTCAAGCAAAGAGGCAATGAGTTTGAAGGTAGTCCTTGAAATACACCCACAGGTACACCTCCAATTGACTCAAATTATGTCAATTAGCCTATCAGAAGCTTCTAAAGCCATGACATCATTTTCTGGAATTTTCCAAGCTGTTTAAAGGCACAGTCAACTTAGTGCATGTAATCTTCTGACCCAATGGAATTGTGATACAGTGAATTATAAGTGAAATAATCTGTCTATGAACAATTGTTGGAAAAATTACTTGTGTCATGCACAAAGTAGATGTCCTAAGCAACTTGCCAAAACTATAGTTTGTTAACAAGAAATTTGTGGAGTGGTTGAAAAACGAGTTTTAATGACTTCAACCTAAGTCTATGTAAACTTCCGACTTCAACTTTATATGAAAGGCCATATAAGAGCAACTTTTTTTATAACATCTGAATTCCTGATAGGGAATAAAATGATGCCCACGACTTATCACTGTTAAACTTATCAGACTTTCAAAGCCCCAAAATAAATGGAGACACACTGCTATCTAAGTTTGAACGCAGCATAGCAGTAACATTCCAATATTACAGGCATTGTAATCTCAGCTCTCTTTTCATCATGGTTTATTGCAGGATCTGATAGGCAAGTCTTGACCTTCAACTGCATGACGACATCTCAAACCTGCAGGGATTAGACTAAAGAGTAGAATATTTTGAAGATACAGTGCATTGATTGATATGGATAGGTTTCTTACTTACACGTTTCATTTCACCCTGCAAAAATGATATTTTCCCTAGTGTGACTTGTTATAATCATAGCATTCTACTAGAGTTGAACTGCAGTGGTTGTCTTTCTATTTACACTGTTGTGCAATTATCAACTATCAAAACATATATGACCAGTAGTGGTGCATGGGTAAAATGACTGAGGAAGCCAAGCCAAGCCAGTAAAAGGCTGTGACAACAAAAAGGCAACAGTCACACACTGGCAGAATAAATTCAACTACACAGCAAATATTACACGTAACAAACAGTTATATCACCTGCAGCATGGTCAAGCAACTGAATGTTTTCGACAATTTACTGATTTAGAACCACGGAGTTACCCAAAGTCAGCACAAAGACAACACGAGCACTGCCTCTGCTATTTCAGCGCTATTTCAACTTAAACATAAATAAATTAACAAGGCTATATATGTTTAGTGTAGTACATTGAAAACAAACTGAGAGATTCCAAAAATGATTTAGTCCAATCAATGTTGCTAAATATCATGTGGCTGCCCATAGTACTTATTTCTGTCTGTGTGTGCTTGTGCACGCAAGTAAAACATTTTTTTTTGACTCACCCTACTTGTAGACTAGTTGATCATCAATGCGATCCTCCTCTCTTTCATTTTGGCAAAATGGTCTGTGGCACTTCAGTACACTTTTAGTTTTTGTTGTCATAGGCTACCTAGCTAAAATGCTTGCTAGCCTAACTTCCTGGCATGGGCAACAATGAACCAGCTAAGTTAGCTAGCTACTTAATGTTAGCCTACTGCGCTACATCTAGGCTACATATTGAACTTCAATCGTCTCAGGCCAGTGGCACAACATGTTCATTTATGGTTTGATCAGAATCGCCGTTACAATCATTGGCCTGTCCAGAGAATTTAGTCAAAACCTCAAATCCAAATGCCCATCTCCATCCATGGCTTAGGGCATCAACAGGGCATCAACACAAGCAGACCAGAAACAGACAAATGTTTCTGAAAATTATGTTTTGCTTAGGAAGTTATTTGATTGGTCTGAAACCAAATCCAAACTGGCCTCGATTGGGGGGCGTTTTGATGCACCAGGACAACCCACAGTTGAACTCAGCTCAACCCTGATTGGCTAATTATTTTATTTATTTTTTTATCAAGGGAGGCCAAACACTTGCTGGCATCAATCAATCAAATGCTGGCATCAATCAATTTCCCTTACTCAAATTGTTTCTCTAGTGAGATTCAGCCACTTGTGAGTTGATGGAAAATTATGAAAGAGAGATGAAATGCAAATAATTGTATTATTTTTGAATTTTTATTGGTCAAATATTTTAAGCCTGGCTTCTCTTGGTATCCATGAATACATACCACTGTATAATATATGATAGTTATTGATTATGTTTTAAGGAAAAATTTTGGATAAAGGAGTGAGATGTTTTACATCTCCATAATGTTAAAAGGAAAGCACACACACACACACACTACATGATCATATTTTGAAATGTAAACTCAGCGAAAAAAGAAACATCCCTTTTTCAGGACCCTGTCTTTCAAAGATAATTTGTAAAAATCCAAATAACTTCACAGATCTTCATTGTAAAGGGTTTAAACACTGTTTCCCATGCATGTTCAATGAACCACAACATGTAACAATTAATGAACATGCACCTGTCGAACGGTCGTTAAGACACTAACAGCTTACAGACGGTAGGCAATTAAGGTCACAGTTATGAAAACTTAGGACACTAAAGAGGCCTTTCAACTGACTCTGAAAAACACCAAAAGAAAGATGCCCAGGGTCTCTGCTCATCTGCCTGAACGTGCCTTAGGCATGCTGCAAGGAGGCATGAGGACTGCAGATGTGGCATGGGCAATAAATTGCAATGTCCGTATTGTGAGACATCTAAGACAGCACTACAGGGAGACAGGATAGACAGCTGATCGTTCTCGCAGTGGCAGACCACGTGTAACAACACCTGCAAAGGATCGGTACATCCAAACATCACACCTGTGGGACAGGTACAGGATGGCAATAACAACTGCCCGAGTTACACCAGGAATGCACAATCCCTCCATCAGTGCTCAGACTGTCCGCAATAGGCTGAGAGAGGCTGGACTGAGGGCTTGTAGGCCTGTTGTAAGGCAGGTCCTCACCAGACATCACCGGCAACAACGTCGCCTCGTCGTATGGGCCCAAACCCACCGTCGCTGGACCAGACAGGACAGGCAAAAAGTGCTCTTCACTGACGAGTCGCAGTTTTGTCTCACAGCGGTGATGGCCAGATTCACATTTATCATCGAAGGAATGAGCGTTACACCGAGGCCTGTACTCTGGAGCGGGATCGATTTGGAGGTGGAGGGTCCGTCATGGTCTTAGACGGTGTGTCACAGCATCATCGGACTGAGCTTGTTGTCATTGCAGGCAATCTCAACACTGTGTGTTAAAGCGAAGACATCCTCCTCCCTCATGTGGTACCCTTCCTGCAAGCTCATCCAGACATGCCCCTCCAGCATGAGAATGCCACCAGCCATACTGCTCATTCTGTGCTGATTTCCTGCAAGACAGGAATGTCAGTGCTCTGCCATGGCCAGCGAAGAGCCCAGATATCAATCCCATTGAGCACGTCTAGGACCTGTTGGATCGGAGGGTGAGGGCTATTCCCCCCAGAAATGTCCGGGAACTTGCAGGTGCCATCTCACAGCAAGAACTTGCAAATCTGATGCAGTCCATGAGGAGGAGATGCACTGCAGTACTTAATGCAGCTGGTGGCCACACCAGATAGTGACTGTTACTTTAGATTTTTAACCCCCCTTTGTTCAGGGACACATTATTCCATTTCTGTTAGTCACATCTCTGTGGAACTTGTTCAGTTTTTCTCTTAGTTGTTGAATCTTGTTATGTTCATACAAATATTTACACATGGTTTGCTGAAAATAAAAGCAGTTGACAGTGAGAGGACTTTTTTTTTGCTGAGTTTATGTACATTTTAAAGTCTTTTGCAATGTCTTTTTCATTATGGGTCAGACCCCAATAAGACTAGCTGTCAGATAATTGTGATCCTAATAAAATAAAATACGAAAATGTGTTTTGTGTAAATCATGGACAAGTAAGGACACAGACAAGTAAATCTGATTTGGGGACTTTTCCAAGTGCCATCCAAACACAAGTGGTCACCACTCAAAAGCCTGATTGCTTCCATTTTTAAATAAAGGTTCTACTGAAGACTAGATCCTCTGAAAGTAACTTTACATACGTAAGGTTACCTGTGAGTGCCATGGAACCTGTGTATGAGAAGTAGCAAAATCCAAAGAAGAAAAACAATGCAAGCTCAAAGGCACCATTTGGAAAGAGAAGCGACCCACACTAGCCATCAGTAAGGGTTGGGGTTAGTGTGAGTTTGGAATGCTGATGGTACCCTTCTTGTCTCTGAAGTGCTTCCTAAGGTCAGGAACCTGCCTGACACAATACGCTCATAATCAATGTGTGTGTGTGTGTGTGTGTGTGTGTGTGTGTGTGTGTGTGTGCGTGCATGTTGTTACCTCAGCACTCTTCCTGCAGAACACTGACGGGCCTGGCACAAACAGAAAAGGAGGGAAGGAAACTCCTAGTGCCAGGAACGTTTTGTGTTTTGGCCCCTCTTTCTACCTCCACCTCTCACTTGTTTAAAGCATTAGCATTATTTGCCCAAACTGAATTTTTGTCTGTAAATTGTCTGAAGAAAGATGGACAACACAACTGGTTCTGAAAAACAGCACTGCATTTCCTGCTGGTCAGTGGCAAGTCATCATTAGTTGATACTCAAGTCAAATCAAAATCAGATTGTATTTGTCACAGCTTCATTAACAACAGATGAAATGATTACTTATGTGTAATTTTCCAACAATGCTAAGTTAAAGATACAAAAATTATTTAAAAAGGGATAGAAATAGTGACATGAGGAATAAATACACAGTGAATAATGAATAATAACGAGCAACAATTGCTATTGCCGTACCAAGCGATGATGCAGCCAGTCAAGGTACTCTCAATGGTGCAGCTGTATAACTTTTTAATGATCTCAGGGCCCATGCCAAATCTTTTCAGCCTCCTGAGGGGAAGAGGCGCTGTCGTGCCCTCTTCACATCTGTGTGGGTGTGTGTGGACATGTTAATTCCTTAATGATGTGGACACCGAGGAACTTGAAGCTCTCGACCCGTTCCACTACAGCCCCATCGATGTGCATAGGGGCGTGCTCGCCCTTCCGCGTTTCCTGTAGTCCATGATCAGCTTCTTTGTCTTGATGACATCGAGGGAGAGGTTGTTGTCCTTTAACACAGGCTTCCTTCTTTTCAATTTGTCATACAAGCCTGTAATGTGGATTGAACTAAATGTTGTTGATCCCTTTATATTTTCAAGTATTGTGGTGGCAACATCCTGTTATGGTAATGCTTGTCATCGGCAGGGACTGGGGATTTTGTTAGGATCAAACAAAATATTAAAGGACCAAAGCCCAGATAAAAAGTTACAGGAAAAGCCGCCTCAGTCTTCTGAAAACCTAACCCTGGGATAGAGTTTTATTTTTCTGCGGGACAGTACATTTTTTGTTTATAACAAAGACACACCAGAATGGCTTTCCAGGAGGTGTTGACTTAAATCTACTAAACAAATCAGAAACAAGGTTTGAATATTGATGTCCATCAATGATTTCCAACCAAATTTACTGAGCTTGAGCAATTTTGACAAAAACAATGGAATATACAGGTAACTGCTAAAATAATGGAAACACTTGAGTAAATGAGGGATACAAAGTATATCAAAAGCAGGAGCTAATCAAGCAATTAACATGCTCAGGGTCTTGTATAAAAATGCTCAGTTGTTCATTACTTTGGCTTCCATGGCTAAAAGAAGAGATCACAGTGACTTGGAAAGTTGGGTCTCAAAGGAGCATAGGGGGTTTAAAGTGTGTGTGTGTCTGTGTGTGTGATGGTAGCGGAGTGAACAGACCGTGACTTGGGTGGCTGAGGTCCTTGATGATCTTCTTGGCCTTCCTTTGACACCAAGGATATCATAAAGGACCTCAGCCACCCGAGTCACGGTCTGTTCACTCCGCTACCATCTAGTAGACAGAAACAGGACAGGTGCATCAAAGCTGGGACTGAAAGACTGAAAAACAGCTTCTATCTCCAGGCCATCAGACTGTTGAACAGCCATCACGCCATCCCCTGAAGAAAGAGATAAAGATAGACTCACTCATGACGTCTGTTTAGTTTTGATTGGGTTTCTATGAAATAAATCACGATTTCTGATTTAGGTTTCAAATATTTGTTGTATTATTTGTGGGGATGTATGCTGTAACAGCACAGAATAAAACAATTAATAAGCCCCACAATGGTAGTAACTGCCCATTATTGTACTTGTTATCACTTATTAACCATCATTTATTCATATTGCTTTACTTTAATGAAATATTTCAGTTGTGTATATTACTTTGTTTTTATTTAATTACTTAAAGTCATCATCTCATCTCTGCTCAGGCGGCAGCAGCCAGTCAGACAAAAATATAAACGCACAATGTAAAGTGTTGGTCCCATGTTTCATGAGCTGAAATAAAATATCCCAGAAATGTTCCATATGCACAAAAAGCATATTTCGCAAAAATGTTCTGCACAAATTTGTTTACACCCCAGTTAGTGAGCATTTCTCATTTGCCAAGATAATCCCTCCACCTGACAGGTGCAGCTATCAAAAAGCGGATCATTACACAGCTGCACCTTGTGCTGGGTACAATATAAGGCCACTCTAAAATGTGCAGTTTTGTCACACAACACAATGCCAAAGATGTCTCAAGTTTTGACGGAGTGTACAGTTGGCATGCTGACTGCAAGAATGTCCACCAGAGCTGTTGCCAGAGAATTTAATGTTATTTTGAGGACATACGCTGGGCAAGTATAGGGAGTGAATATTTAATAAATAACTAACATGAAACAAAACAAGGACAGCGTCTGGACAGGGGCAACAAAACGACATTAATGATGACACAGGGATGAAACTGAGGAATAGATAGCTATAGGGGAGGCAATCAATAAGTGATAGAGTCTAGGTGAGTCCAATGAAGTGCTGATGCGCATAACGAGAAGGGGAGCTGGAGCAGGTGTGACAGTTCATTTCTTTACTATAAGCCGCCTCCAACGTCGTTTTGGAGAATTTGGCAGTACGTCCAACCGGCCTTACAACCACAGACCATGTGTAACCACGCCAGCCCAGGACCTCCACATCCGGCTTCTTCACCTGTGGGACCATCAAAGTGGAGAGCTGAAGAAACTGTGGGATTGCGCAACTGAAGAATTTCTGCACAAACTGTCAGAAATCGTCTTAGGCAAGCTCATCAGCAGTTCCGCATTGTAAAAGACTTCAATGGGCAAATGCTCACCTTTGATGGCCACTACATGCTGGGGAAGTGTGCTCTTCACGGATGAATCACGGTTTCAACTATACCGTTCTGTGGGTGAGCAGTTTGCTGATGTCAACATTGTTAACAGAGTGCCCCATGGTGAAGGTGGGGTTATGGTATGGGCAGGCATTAACTATGGACAATTAACCTGTTGGGGCTAGGGGCCAGTATTGAGAATTTTGAAAAAAATATGTGCCCATTTTTAACTGCCTCCTACACCAACTCAGAAGCTAGGATATGCATATTATTACACAATTACAGTTTATCAATTAAAATTTGAATCCACAGAGATACTTGGCAAGTTCCTGAGGCCCATTGTCGTGCCGTTCATCCGCCGCCATCACCTCATGTTTCAGCATGATAATGCATTGCCCCATGTTGCAAGGATCTGTACACAATTCCTGGAAGCTGAAAATGTCCCAGTGATTCCATGGCCTGCATACATGTCATCCATTGAGCACTGGGATGCTCTGGATTGATGTGTATGACAGCGTGTTTCAGTTCCCGCCAATATCCAGCAACTTCGCACAGCCATGGAACAGGAGTGGGACAACATTCCACAGGCCACAATCAACAGCCTGATCAACTATGTGAGGTGAACAGCGCTTCATGGGGCAAATGGTGGTCACACCAGATAATAACTGGTTTCTGATCCACGTCCCTACCTTTTTTTAAGGTATCTGTGACCAACAGATGCATTCTCAGTCATGTGAAATCCATAGATTATGTCATAATGAATTTGTTTCAATTGATTGATTGTCTTATATGAACAGTAACTCAGTAAAATATGTTAAATTGTTGCATGTTGCTTTTATATTTTTGTTCAGTGTAGCTAGGCTAATAGTAGCCAACAGATCCGACCTGCTTGATTACAGCTGCACTTGGGTCGGACAGGCTTCCTGTGTAGAACCTCTTAAGGAGCCGACCCTTTTTTCAATTTTTGCCTAAAATGACATACCCAAATCTAACTGTCTGTAGCTCAGGACCTGAAGCATTCTTGATACCTCATGTTTCAGCCTTACTTTGCTACCTGCCAACTTTACGGTTTATACTTTTTAATTACGTTTACATTTTTTTAAATTCGCTCGCTCTGCTTTTTTCATTCAATTGTTTTCACCCAGACGCTTTATCTGGACGTGGTTCGTCAGGACCTCCACCAGCCGAAGCTAAGTAGTAACATTAAAACCTCTTTGGGCTAGGGGACGGTATTTTGACGCCCAGATGAAAAGAGTGCCCGAAGTAAACTGCCTGCTATTCAGGCCCAGAAGCTAGGATATGCATATAATTGGTAGATTTGGATGGAAAATACTCTAAAGTTTCTAAAACTGTTAAAATAATGTATGTGAATATAACAGAACTGAAATGGCAGGCGAAACCCTGAGGACAAACCACCCCCCCCAAAAAAAATGTCAGCATAACACTGATTTCAATGGCTGGTACTTTTATTATTGGGCGAAATCCTCCCTGATTGCAGTTCCTAGGGCTTCCACTAGATGTCAACAGTCTTGAGAAAAAGTTTCAGGCAGTTTTTCTTTTTAAATGAGGGAGAAGTTGTAGTTTTTGTAAGTGGCTCCCATTTTGGCTGTAGTGTTTCCGTTGCCAAGCGCATGGCCGAGAGAGCGCGTTCTTTTTGTTTATCTCCGGTAAAGACAATAGCGATTCTCCATCTTAAATTTGATCGATTATTTACGTATTAGGGTACCTAAGGTTTGATTATAAATGTTGTTTGACTTGTTTGGATAAGTTTATTAGTAACGTTTGGGATTCATTTTGTATGCATTTTGATGGAGGGATATCGGTGGATTATTGACTGAAGCTCACCAGCTAAACTGAGTTTTTATGGATATAATTAGGACTTTATCGAACAAAAGGACCATTTGTAATGTAACTGGGAACTTTTGGAGTGCCAACCAAAGAAGATCTTCAAAGGTAAGGCATATATTATATCGCTATTTCTGACTTTCGTGTCGCAACTGCCTGGTTGAAACCTGGGTTTCATGTTTTTGTATGCGGGGTGCTGTCCTCAGATAATCGCATGGTTTGCTTTCGCCGTAAAGCCTTTTTGAAATCTGACACTGCGGCTTGATTAACAAAAAGTTAAGCTTTATTTTGATGTATTACACTTGTATTTATATGAATGTTAAATATTTATATTTCTGTCGTTTGCATTTGGCGATCTGCAATTTCACCGGATGTTGTCAAATCGATCCCGCTAAAGGGATTTGATCCCTAAGAAGTTTAACATGATGCCTTCTAATTGCAGTCGCTGTACTCATAATATACAGGAGAACGATCGCCTTATGGCGAGGATAGCTGTGCTGCAAGCTTCAGACGCAAGGTTAATTTAAGTGTAGGAAAGGATGAAACAGCGTCTGTGCCACCAGTAAGTACAGATTGTAGTATAAATCCCCTCGTCCGCGCAGCCGGACAATTTTCTCATGGCTTCTGGAAGGAAGTGCTATAGGAATGCTCAACTGGTGTCGCTCATTCAGCCGACAGAAACTTTCAACCGCTTCTCCCCATTAAGCAGCAAGTCGGAGTCAGAGACCGAGCCTTCTCTGGTCTCTACTCCTCCCGTTACGGGGTCTGAGACGCCGAAGCCTCCCACCATTAGCTCTGACAAATTGAAAACCCTAGTCAGTATAAGACTTAAAACGAATCATCCAGTGATCATACACTGTTTACCAGGAGGCAGGGCTAATGTTAAGGCTAATCTGAAGATGGTGCTGGCTAAAGCTAAAACTGGCGAGTGTAGAGAGTATAGGGATATTCTTATCCACGTCGGCACCAACTATGTTAGGATGAAACAGTCAGAAGTCACCAAGCACAACATAGCTTCAGCGTGTAAATCAGCTAGAAAGATGTGTCGGCATCGAGTAATTGTCTCTGGCCCCCTCCCAGTTAGGGGGAGTGATGAGCTCTACAGCAGAGTCTCACAACTCAATCGCTGGTTGAAAACTGTTTTCTGCCCCTCCCAAAAGATAGAATTTGTAGATAATTGTCCCTCTATCTCACCCACAAACAGGACCAAGCCTGGCCTGTTGAGGAGTGACGGACTCCATCCTAGCTGGAGGGGTGCTCTCATCTTATCTACGAACATAGACAGGGCTCTAACTCCCTTAGCTCCACAATGAGATAGGGTGCAGGCCAGGCAGCAGGCTGTTCGCCAGCCTGCCACCTTAGTGGAGTCTGCCACTAACACAGTCAGTGTAGTCAGTGCAGCTTCCCCATTGAGACCGTGTCTGTTCCTCGACCTAAGTTGGGGAAAACTAAACATGGCGGTGTTCACCTTAGCAGTCTCACTCTCTCCTCCATTCCTGCATTATTGAAAGAGATTGTGATACCTCACATCTCAAAATAGGGTTAGATCTCTCACTTCCAAGGCAGTTATAGTCAATGAACTAATCACTGATCCTAATCTTGATGTGATTGGCCTGACTGAAACATGGCTTAAGCCTAATGAATTTACTGTGTTAAATGAGGCCTCACCTCCTGGTTACACTAGTGACCATATCCCCCGTGCATCCCGCAAATGCGGAGGTGTTGCTAACATTTACGATAGCAAATGTCAATTTACAACAACAACAAAAAATACATTTTCGTTTTTTGAGCTTCTAGTCATGAAATCTATGCAGCATACTCAATCACTTTTTATAGCTACTGTTTCCAGGCCTCCTGGGCCATATACAGCATTCCTCACTGAGTTCCCTGAATTCCTATCGGACCTTGTAGTCATGGCAGATAATATTCACATTTTTGGTGACTTTAAGACACTGCGGAGCCGGTGTGCGATATGGCTCGGAAAACGTACCTCAATCCAGGGATGATAAATGTGTTGTAATACAAATTGTCCCATTATCCCAACTGTTACAGCGAGAAGACTGAATGACTGTTTTTAGGTTAACCTCTCTAGGGCAGGTGGCACCAAATCGTCCCACCTACGTAACAGCCAGTTGAATCCTGTGGCGCGATTTTCAAATACCTTAGAAATGCTATTACTTCAATTTCTCAAACATATGACTATTTTACAGCTATTTAAAGACAAGACTCTCGTTAATCTAATATAATAATCTAATATAATAATATAATATTCCGACCGGGAATCTGCAATTAGGTAAACAGACGAAAGAAAATATATCAGTGGGTCGACTCGGGCACACGCCTAAGCCCTTTGTCCTCTGATCGGCCACTTGGCAAAGGCAATAATGTGTTTCAGCCAGAGGCTGCCTCGATATCGTTCAGCTTTTTCCCGGGCTCTGAGAGCCTATGGGAGCCGTCGGAAGTGTCACGTTACAGCTAAGATCCTGACTCTTCAATAAACAGAGACAAGAAGAACGACACCTTGTCAGACAGGCCACTTCCTGCATGAAATCTTCTCAGGTTTCTGCCTGCCATATGAGTTCTGTTATACTCACAGACACCATTCAAACAGTTTTAGAAACTTTAGGGTGTTTTCTATCCAAAGCCATAGAAAATATGCATATTCTTGTTACTGGGCAGGAGTAGTAACCAGATTAAATCGGGTACGTTTTTTTATCCGGCCGTGTAAATACTGCCCCCTAGCCCTAACAGGTTAACCGCTACGGGATCGTTGTCCCCCCGCGGGACGGTTGAGCTAACGTAGGCTAATGTGATTAGCATGAGGTTGTAAGTAACAAACAAAAAAATCCCAGGATTTAGCCATGTCTGATATGGGCAGAAAAATTACATTCCTGTTAATCTGCACTGTCCAATTTACAGTACCTATTACAGTGAGAGAATACCATGCCATTGTTTGATGAAATTGCACAATTATGAACTTGAAAATGTATTAATAAACCCATTAGGCACATTTGGGCAGTCTTGATACAAAATTTTGAACAGACATGCAATGGTTCATTGGATCAGTCTAAAGCTTTGCACATACACTGCTGCCATCTAGTGGCCAGAATTTAAATTCCGCCTGGACTGGAATAATACATTAAGGCCTTTCTCTTGCATTACAAAGATGGTACAAAAAAAGACTACAAAAAATGTTTTTTCTTTGTATTATCTTTTACCAGATCTAATGTGTTATATTTTCCTACATTAATTTCACATTTCCACAAACTTCAAAGTGTTTCTTTTCAAATGGTATCAATCAATCAAATTTCAATGAAATGTATTTATAAAGCCCTTCTTACATCAGCTGATGTCATAAAGTGCTGTACAGAAACCCAGCCTAAAACCCCAAACATCAAGTAATGCAGGTGTAGAAGCATGCTGGCTAGGAAAAAACTCCCTAGAAAGGCCAGAACCTAGGAAGAAACCTAGAGAGGAACCAGGCTATGAGGGGTGGCCAGTCCTCTTCTGGCTGTGCCGGGTGGAGATAATAACAAAACATGGTCAAGATGTTCAAATGTTCATAGATGACCAGCAGGGTCAAATAATAATAATCACAGTGGTTGTCGAGGGTCCAACAGGTCAGCACCTCAGGAGTAAATGTCAGTTGGCTTTTCATAGCCGATCATTCAGAGTATCTCTACCGCTCCTGCTTTCTCTAGACAGTTGAAAACAGCAGGTCTGGAACAGGTAGCACGTCCGGTGAACAGGTCAGGGTTCCATAGCCGCAGGCAGAACAGTTGAAACTGGAGCAGCAGCACGACCAGGTGGACTGGGGACAGCAAGGAGTCATCAGGCCAGGTCGTCCTGAGGCATGGTCCTAGGGCTCAGATCCTATGAAAGAGAGAAAAAAGAAAGAGAGAAAGAGCAAAAGAAAGAGAGAAAAGACAGAGAGAGAATTAGAGAGGGCATACTTAAATTCACACAGGACACCGGATAAGGCAGAAGAAATACTCCAGATATAACAGACTGACCCTAGCCCCCCGACACATAAACTACTGCAACATAAAGACTAGAGGCTGAGACAGGAGGGGTCGGGAGACACTGTGGCCCCGTCCGACGATACCCCCGGACAGGGCCAAACAAGCAGGATATAACCTCATCTACTTTGACAAAGCACAGCCCCCACACCACTAGAGGGATATCTTCAACCACCAACTTACCATCCTGAGACGAGGCCGAGTATAGCCCACAAAGATCTCCACCACAGCACAACCCAAGGGGAGGCGCCAACCCAGACAGGAAGACCACGTCAGTGACTCAACCCACTCAAGTGACGCACCCCTCCTAGGGACGGCATGGAAGAGCACCAGTAAGCCAGTGACTCAGCCCCTGTAATAGGGTTAGAGGCAGAGAATCCCAGTGGAGAGAGGGGAACCGGCCAGGCAGAGACAACAAGGGCAGTTCGTTGCTCCAGTGCCTTTCCGTTTACCTTCACACTCTTGGGCCAGACTACACTCAATCATAGGACCTACTGAAGAGATGAGTCTTCAATAAAGACTTTAAGGTTGAGACAGAGTCTG
Source organism: Salmo trutta (assembly GCF_901001165.1). Classification (NCBI taxonomy): domain Eukaryota; kingdom Metazoa; phylum Chordata; class Actinopteri; order Salmoniformes; family Salmonidae; genus Salmo; species Salmo trutta. Next base: position 64,215,392 of record NC_042968.1, read on the forward strand.
CGTCTCTCACATGGATAGGCAGACCATTCCATTAAAATGGAGCTCTATAGGAGAAAGCCCTACCTCCAGCTGTTTGCTTAGAAATTCTAGGGACAGTAATGAGGCCAGCGTCTTGTGACCGTAGCATACGTGTAGGTATGTACGGCAGGACCAAATCGGAAAGATAGGTAGGAGCAAGCCCGTGTAATGCTTTGTAGGTTAACAGTCGTTCAATCTTCTCGATGTAACAGTTTGGACAATGGACAATTCGGAGTACAATGAATTTGTCATTGGATTGAGGTACATTTTTTTTGCCATATCTCGCACCTGCTCTGTGGTTAATCTACACAGGAAGCATGTCCAACCCTAATGCAGCTGTAAGCAAGCGTGTCAGATCTGCTAGCTAGGCTAGTAGCTATGCTGAAGAACTATCTGAGGAAATAATTTTAGTAGTTCTTCAATGTAGATAAGGCACACGTTCAAGACTGCTTATTACCAACTATCAATTGGGTAGAGCTAATTCACAAACTGTCTCTATCCCTCTCGTTGTGGTGTTGATTCCTCTCTCCTGAGGTCTGTGTATCCGCCTCTTTCCAGGCTGGTAAGAACAGGCTCAAAGTATTATGGTCATTGTAGTTAATAATTACCCTTTTTTCTGCACTGAACGAGGTTGAGTATATAGAGCTACAGACTAAAATGAAGACCAGCAACAAGCACTTCTGTCCCCAAGTCCCTTGTTATCAACCTTCCCCTCCAGGCTCTTCTGAATGCAGACAGAGGTCTTCGATAACGATCGCTCTCTGCCTAATTTGTAATGAATTGCGCCGGATCTCGTATCAGGAATCCCATTATGAATGGCCTGACGGTGTGATTGGTAGCCGTCTGCAGCTGGGAGCAAGGATCTCATAATAGTCCATAGGGGTAAGGGCTGGTTGGAAAATCCCCCCAGATATAACCTGTGTGCTTACTGGATTAACTTTCTTCTTTTTTATCAAAATCTAATAATGGTCAATCCTTTTCATATTGTTTTATGGTGGACTTTGGCCCTAGAGAGTGGATCACAACAATGTAATCTCCACCTTGGGAGCTCAATAAGACAAAATAACATTTGTGATAAAGAAGAAAAAAAATCGGCCTTAACCTTATGACCCAAGGGTTAGCAGCTCACCATGTTTGGGCAAACAGCATACCTATACAGCAAACTATACAGCAGTATTACAGGAAATTCCACCCAAAAACTCTCTTTTGGTATTTGTATCATTAGTCCATCGTATTTTTAGACATATTCCCAAAATGTTTTGCTTGTCATTGCTCGTCAGCAATCAAGTTTTCAAGATATGTAACATTCAAAATGCAACATATGATGCTAAATGCATCATACAGGGATAATTTCTGTTTTTTGAAAGTTACATATCTTGAAAACACACATTTTGGGAATATTTCCAGGAACAAAACATTTTGGGACTATTTCCAGGAACCACACCCTAATAGGCAAAAAAAAATCCCTTAATCATATCAGAATCAACTTTTACCAGTTGAATGTGGACACAAATAAAATACTTTTTTGTATTACAGACGTTCTTAAATATTGTATGAAAATATGCAAATTAGGGATGATATCTCATTAAAATGTATGTGTACTTGCATATCGCGCACACAAAAATTCTGGAAACTGGACGAAGTTAGCCTAAATATTTTGGCTTCATGTTGACACTCAAGGACCGGACTTACTGTATACATAGCATATTGTGGATATATACTTTTTTCATCTTTCTATCAGTAAAATACTAAAGAAAGGTAAGTAAAATGAATTTTCGGTGCATTTCTTCAGAAGAAAACGTTATCTAGAATAAAAATGTTACAACATATCAAACATTCCCTATGTATATTTCTAGAGAATACGTCTAAGGATTACCACACAAACAATGGGGAATGCAGATGCTTCTGAGACTGAGAAATGTTAAAGTCAAATTCACCGAATTTGGACTACCAAATGCCTATTTAGAACCAATTACTCAGTAGGTTACGACACACAGTAGAAGTCAGAAGTTTACATACACTTAGGTTGGAGTCATTAAAACTCGTTTTTCAACCACTCCACACATTTTTTTGTTAACAAATTATGGTTTTGGCTAGTCGGTTAGGACGTCTACTTTGTGCATGACACAAGTCATTTTTCCAACAATTGTTTACAGACAGATTATTTCACTTAAAATGCACTGTATCACAATTCAAGTGGGTCAGAAGTTTACATAAACTTAGTTGACTGTGCCTTTAAACAACTTGGAAAATTCCAGAAAATTATGTCATGGCTTTAGAAGCTTTTGATAGGCTAATTGACATAATTTGAGTCAATTGGAGGTGTACCTGTGGATCTATTTCAAGGCCCACCTTCAAACTCAGTGCTTCTTTGCTTGACATCATGGGAAAATCAAAAGAAATCAGCCAAGACCTAAAAAAAAATGGTAGACCTCCACAAGTCTGGTTCATCCTCGGGAGGAATTTCCAAACGCCTGAAGGTACCACGTTCATCTGTAGAAACAACGGTACGCAAATATAAACACCATGGGACCACGCAGCCATCATACCGCTCAGGAAGGAAACACGTTGTGTCTCCTAGAGATGAACGTACTTTGGTGCGAAAATCAATCCCAAATCAATCCCAGAACAACAGCAAAGGACTGTGTGAAGATGCTGGAGGAAACAGGTACAAAAGTATCTATATCCACAGTAAAATGAGTCCTATATCGACATGACCTGAAAGGCCGCTCAGCAATGAAGAAGCATCTGCTCCAAAACCACCATAAAAAAGCCAGACTACGGTTTGCAACTGCACATGGGGACAAAGATCGTACTTTTTGTCCTCTGGTCTAATGAAACAAAAATAGAACTGTTTGGCCATAATGACCATCATTATGTTTGGAGGACAAAGCGGGAGGCTTGCAAGCCGAAGAACACCATCCCAACCGTGAAGCACGGGGGTGGCAGCATCATGTTGTGGATGTGCTTTGCTGCAGGAGGGACTGGGGCACTTCACAAAATAGATGGCATCATGAGGTAGGAAAATTATGTGGATATATTGAAGCAACATCTCAAGACATCAGTCAGGAAGTTAAAGCTTGTTCGCAAATGGGTTTTCCAAATGGACAATGACCCCAAGCATACTTCCAAAGCTGTGGCAAAATGACTCAAGAACAACAAAGTCAAGACATTGGAGTGGGCATCACAAAGCCCTGACCTCAATCCCATACAAAATTTGTGGGCAGAACTGAAAAAGCATGCGCGAGCAAGGAGGCCTACAAACCTGACTCAGTTACACCAGCTCTGTCAGGAGGAATGGGCCAAAATTCACCCAACTTATTGTGGGAAGCTTGTGGAAGGCTACCCGAAATGTTTGACCCAAGTTAAATTATTTAAAGGCAATGCTACCAAATACTAATTGAGTGTAGGTAAACTACTGACCACTGGGAATGTGATGAAAGAAATAAAAGCTCAAAAAAATCATTCTCTCTACTATTATTCTGACATTTCACATTTTTTAAATAAAGTGGTGATCCTAACTGACCTAAGACAGGGAATTTTTACTAGGATTAAATGTCAGGAATTGTGATAAACTGAGTTTAAATGTATTTGGCTAAGGTGTATGCAAACTTCAGACTTCAACTGTATAGTCCAGTTTGTAACATTCACTATGAAATCTGATTTTAAATTATGTGTGAATCAATGAGCTTTGAAACTATGGATGTATGTCCATTTAAAGGTGGTTACAGTGCCTTGCAAAGTATTCATCCCCCTTGGCATTTTTCCTATTTTGATGCATTACAACCTGTAACTAAATTGATTTTTATTTGGATTTTATGTAATGAACATACACAAAATAGTCCAAATCGATGAAGTGAAATAAAAAAAAATAATTACCTCCAGAAGTCACATAATTAGTTAAATAATGTCCACCTGTGTGCAATCTAAGTGTCACATGATCTGTCACATGATGTCAGTATATATACACCTGTTCTAGTGTAGTCTTCAACACCACTAAGCTAGGGGTACCACCAAGCAAGCGATACCGTGAAGACCACGGAGCTCTCCAAACAGGCCAGGGACAAAGTTGTGGAAAAGTACAGATCAGGGTTCGGTTATAAAAAAAATATCAGAAACGTTGAACATCCCACGGAGCACAACTAAATCCATTATTAAAAAATTGAAAGAATATGGCACCACAACAAACCTGCCAAGAGAGGGCCGCCCACCGAAACTCACGGACCAGGTAATGAGGGCAGAGAGGCAACAAAGAGACCAAAGGTAACCCTGAAGGAAATGTAAAGCTTCACAGCGGAGATTGGAGTATCTGTCCATAGGACCATTTAAGCCATACACTCCACAGAGCTGGGCTTTACAGAAGAGTAGCCAGAAAAAAAGCATTTGCTTAAAGAAAAAAATAAGCAACCACGTTTGGTTTTGCCAAAAGACATGTGAGAGACTCCCCAAACATATGGAAGAAGGTACTCTGGTTAGATGAGACTAAAATCAAGCTTTTTGGCCATCAAGGAAAACGCTATGTCTGGAGCAAACCCAACACCTCTCATCACCCCGAGAACCCTATCCCCACAGTGAAGCATGGTGGTGGCAGCAACATGCTGTGGAGATGTTTTTCATCGGCAGGGACTGGGAAACTGGTCAGAATGGAAGGAATGATGGATGGTGCTAAATACAGGGAAGTTCTTGAGGGGAAACCTGTTTCAGTCTTCCAGAGATTTGAGACTGGGACGGAGGTTCACCTTCCAGCAGGACAATGGCCCTCAGCATAGTGCTAAAGCAACACTTGAGTGGTTTAAGGGGAACCATTTAATTGTCTTGGAATGGCCTAGTCAAAGCCCAGACCTCAATCCAACTGAGAATCTGTGGTATGACTTAACATTTCTGTACATCAGCAGAACCCATCCAACTTGAAGGAGATGGAGCAGTTTTGCCTTGAAGAATGGGCAAAAATCCTAGTGGCTAGATGTGCCAAGCTTATAGAGACATACCCCAAGAGACTTGCAGCTGTAGTTGCTGCAAAAGGTGGCTCTACAAAGTATTGACTTTGGGGGGGTGAGTAGTTATGCACACTCAAGTTTTCTGTTTTTTTTTTATTGTTTCACAATAAAAATTATTTTGCATCTTCAAAGTGGTAGGCATGTTGTGTAAATCAAATGATACAAACCTCCCAAAAATCTATTTTAATTCAAGGTTGTAAGGCAACAAAATATGAAAAATGCCAAGGGGGTGAATACTTTCGCAAGCCACTGTACAGCCTGAGCCTTAGCTGTAGTCTGGTATGTGTTTGTGTGCGGAGGGAGAATGACACAGTAAACTCATCACACATCATGTTACACTCCCCTACACATGTATTTGTCCAGTGAAGCTAAAACATTTAATTTGTATGGCCAACAGATGTCAGAGTCAAAGGTGCAATGTGGGATGATGCATCTACTGTATGTACGCTTGCAAAAAATAGTTTTTCTGTCATGTTTGCCTCAATACACAGAAAAACGAATATCTAGGAGGACAATGGTCTTCAGATACCACATGTCCTGAAGCAACAACAGACATTCAATTTAAATTTACATCTAATCATCTGCAATCATGTCAGTACTTCAGCTCACTATTGACTAGAAGACACCGGTGATAATATCATGATTGGTCCCCTGATGAAGAAATTACGTCTGATAGCCTGTGGCATCAAGTCACCTCTTTCACAATCACCACCCAACATATTGCTTCATGCCTTTTCATAAATCAAGGTTCTTGTTGTTGTTGTCGCACAAAAACAAACTCAAACCAACGCCTCACAACATTGTCAACCATTGACAGTTTCTCTTGTTATTTTCCTTGTCGGCCCTGATCTGCATATCGACTGAAAGACCGGGATCCCAGGTTAATTAAATGTGAATGGTAAACCAGGAATACAGACAGTATCAAGCTGCTTCGGGGAGGGCCGACAGAGAGAGAGTGAGTAAGATGCACAGAAAGCGCACTGCCTAACATGTTGGCAGTGGCAATGCAATCGATGGTGCATAACGCCTAGATCACACCGACAGTGTCATTGCGCAAAATGTTACGCAGCATCATCTAGATATGTGTGCAACAAAAGTTCAACATTCATCTTCTGCTACCATTTCTGTCAAGCTGTCTACGCATACAGTTTGATAAATCCAATTAATTTACACAGAACGCACTGCAACGGCCTCTGCAACGTAATGCTGCAAGGCAAATGCAGCATTCCATTGGAAATGAATGTACTTCTGGTGTACCAAAATACAATGGCGCTATCGGTGTGATCAAGGCGTAACAAGGGAATGAATATACACTGCCCGGGGGATGGAGCAGCCAGATTAAGAGGCAATAGAAGAGGCAATTTATGCTCGATGTGGTCGGGAGCTCTGTATGGGTGGTGTGACGCAATTGCGGAGCCTCCGGAGCAATGCAGAGGCCAAATTGAGCTCTGTACCCAAATGTGGAGGGTTCCGTATAGGAACCCTCCAAATTGTGCTCTGTACCCAAATGTGGAGGGTTCCGTATAGGGTTCACAATGTGGAGGGTTCCGTATAGTTCCGCAATCACATGATTGGTTGAAGGTAGGTGGGGACGGAAGATCCTGTATACACACAAACTCACTTCCTTGACAACTTACTTCAGAACAGCTCTGTGCTACTCCACAAAGTGCATGAATATCCTAACTTCTGCAGAGGCCCTATCACTGTAAATGCTGCATGGCCAATGCACCTCTAAATAGCAGTGCTCCAACATGCAGCAGGTCAATGGAGAAAATTTCTCCCTGCATCCGTAATGATGTCCGTGCATGCCAGATTTCCCACAAAGGTTGGTATTTATCCATTTTGAACTTGAAGGGAAAGTGTGCCTATCTCCACGCAAATCTCAAGCCATGCGTGCACACAACTGCTAGAAGGTTGATCAACTGTATTGCAAGCAAATAGGCATATTGTTTGTTTGTGGGAAATGGGAGGTGTTTGATGCATGTGAATTATAATAATGGCTAATAAAAACATTAAAACATAGGCCTAATGATAAAACAGATGCATTCTCCTTTGATAAGGAGTTCGCATAGCAGCATGCCATTTAATATGTTTATTTAACTTTAATATATAGGCCTACATCATAATCATATTTAAGGAAATCTCTCCTTTCCTGACATAACTGGTTTAAATTATTCCTGTTACAAAACAAATAGTAGGCAACCATATAAAGTATCAATCACTCATTCAATAGCCAAGCGTGCTTGAAAGTAAATAAACAATAAGCCTTGACAGTAAGGGTAGGCTACAGTATTGCTGTGTGATAAGAGTAGGAGTGTGACATTTTTTATTTAATTTAACTAGGCAAGTCAGTCAAGAACAAATTCTTATTTAGAATAACAGCCTAGGAACAGTGGGTTAACTGCCTTGTTCAGGGGCAGAACGACAGATTTTTACCTTGTCAACTCGGGGATCCGAACGAGCAGCCTTTCGGTTACTGGCCCAATGCTCTAACCACGAGACTACCTGCCGCCCCAATAGGCTAGGCTATTTAATTTCAGAGTCTATACCAAGGCAGGAGCTAAAAACACAATCATGTAGTGATGAACAAAACAATGAACAACAATTTGTCTTTTGCATAGAAGTGTTTACTTATAAACACTTATCAAGCATTTACTTTTAAATTGCTCAAAAGGACAGTCAATCTTGCGGCCAGTGTCTGGCACTTGCTAGGCGGCATGTATTTTTAGTTGAGAAAAGTCACTGCAACATTCTACCCACAAACACCTCTACAGAAACGTGATCAAATTTACCATTGTGCTTTCTTTTAGGAACTATTATGGCCCAGTTCCAACATCTCCAAATCATACAGGAATGAGGGCATTTTTGTTCCCATAAAAAGTTTGTGAATGGAGGGCGTTTTCCAGGTGGGGTTGTAGAGCTCGTTCACGACCGCACAAATATAATATGGTGTATCAATGAAAACATGCGTATATGTTGCGCGCGACAGTCTGATAAATCCCAATAATTTGTGGCGTACGCCAGTATTTAGTAATACATTTACGCACGGTTGTTAAATTAGGCACCTGGTGTCCAGGTTACCAGACAGAGAGAAAGGGATGGAGAGGGAGACAAGGGAGTGATACGATTTTTGTGTTGTCCAAGCTCCCAAGCCACCCAGCTTTTATGTGTACGAAGACGCTAATTACCTAAAGCGTACTTGGCCTTACAGCTGGGGTTAACCTTTTCACATGTGAGTTCCAAATATCTCTAACGATCACCCCAGCGTGAGTTTTTTATGCACGTGATGTCAGAATGCGCTCACTGTTCCAAAATGTGGTTGTTACGCAACAGGACAGTCCATCCGCTCTGCCCTCAAACCAAGGCACACTGCTTGTTTTTATTTCAATTTCAAATTATTTTCTATCAAGTTTTTATTTTCTAAGAACAGTTTGAATTGATGTGTGTTCTGCCTCATCATTAATTCACATAAAAGTAGGCCATTTCACTTTTGCAGACAATTAATGTTTTAGGCATTACTGACCTGGACAAACTTTCCCACACACCAATTGTTCCTGTAAATCAAGTCTGCAGAAATGTGCGCATCTCCAGTCAAAACAAGACCTGCACACACATGTTCATGTTTTCCGTCTGGTGCCCACATAGCATTCATTGTTGTTTTCATTACTACATGATAATAACTTTGGAAATGTGTGTGTTTATATTAAAGTAAGTGCCTTATTAGGTTACAATAGTTTCTGTATGTCGGGTTATGTCGTTACTTCTGTAGCTCACTGTCTGTATTGACTATAATACACTGCTAAAAAAATAAAGGGAACACTTAAACAACACAATGTATCTCCAAGTCAATGAAATCAAACTGTCCACTTAGGAAGCAACACTGATTGACAATAAATTGCACATGCTGTTGTGCAAATGGAATAGACAACAGGTGGAAATTATAGGCAATTAGCAAGACACCCCCAATAAAGGAGTGGTTCTGCAGGTGGTGACCACAGACCACTTCTCAGTTCCTATGCTTCCTGGCTGATGTTTTGGTCACTTTTGAATGCTGGCGGTGCTTTTACTCTAGTGGTAGCATGAGATGGAGTCTACAACCCACACAAGTGGCTCAGGTAGTGCAGCTCATCCAGGATGGCACATCAATGCGAGCTGTGGCAAGAAGGTTTGCTGTGTCTGTCAGCGTAGTGTCCAGAGCATGGAGGCGCTACCAGGAGACAGGCCAGTACATCAGGAGACGTGGAGGAGTCCGTAGGAGGGCAACAACCCAGCAGCTGGACCGCTACCTCCGCCTTTGTGCAAGGAGGAGCAGGAGGAGCACTGCCAGAGCCCTGCAAAATGACCTCCAGCAGACCACAAATGTGCATGTGTCTGCTCAAACAGTCAGAAACAGACTCCATGAGGGTGGTATGAGGGCCCGACGTCCACAGGGGGGAGGGGGGGGGGGGGGGTTGGGCTTACAACCCAACACCGTGCAGGACGTTTGGCATTTGCCAGAGAACACCAAGATTGACAAATTCGCCACCGGCACCCTGTGCTCTTCGCAGATGAAAGCAGGTTGACACTGAGCACATGTGACAGACATGACAGAGTCTGGAGACGCCGAACGTTCTGCTGCCTGCAACATCCTCCAGCATGACCGGTTTGGCGGTGGGTCAGTCATGGTGTGGGGTGGCATTTCTTAGGTACATCATGTCTCGCTCCATCCACCAACGCCACGTTGCACCACAGACTGTCCAGGAGTTGGCGGATGCTTTAGTCCAGGTCTGGGAGGAGATCCCTCAGGAGACCATCCGCCACCTCATCAGGAGCATGCCCAGGCGTTGTAGGGAGGTCATACAGGCACGTGGAGGCCACACACACTACTGAGCCCCATTTTGACTTGTTTTAAGGACATTACATCAAAGTTGGATCAGCCTGTAGTGTGGTTTTCCACTTTAATTTTGAGTGTGACTCCAAATCCAGACCTCCATGGGTTGATAATGTCACGGTTGTCGTCGGTGAAGGAGGACCAAAACGCAGCAGGTACGTGCAGGCTCATCTTGATTTTTAATAAATACAAAATGAACACCAAAATAACAAACAGAAATACGATCGACAAAAACAGTCTGGTAAGGCACAAGGCTAACACAGAACAATCACCCACGAATCACAAACACACCCCAATATATGGGACTCTCAATCAAAGGCAAAGAGAAAACACCTGCCTTCAATTGAGAGTCCCAACCCCAATTAATCACCCATAGACATACACTCACTAGACTCCATATAGACATACATAAACCTAGACCATAAACCAAAACCCCGGAAATACTAAATCAAACACCCTTTAACCTGTTAGGGTATAGGGGGCAGTATTTTCACGGCTGGATAAAAAAATGTACCCGATTTAATCTGGTTACTAATCCTACCCAGTAACTACAATATGCATATACTTATTATATATGGATAGAAAACACCCTAAAGTTTCAAAAACTGTTTGAATGGTGTCTGTGAGTATAACAGAACTCATTTGGCAGGCAAAACCCTGAGACAGATTCTGACAGGAAGTGGATACCTGATGTGTTGAATTGACTTTAAGCCTATGCCATTGAAAAACAAAGGGAAGGAGGAATATTTTGGCACTTCCTATTGCTTCCACAAGATGTCCCCAGCCTTTACAAAGTGTTTTGAGTCTTCTACAGTGAGATCTGACTGAAGAAGAGCGTTGGAACGGCGATGGCCCATTAGACACCTGGCGAGCGAGTTGATGGTGGGTACTCTCATTCCGAAACGTTTTAAAAGAGAACCCAATGGTCCGCCTTGAATTTTATTCATGTTCTGGTTAAAAAAGGCCCTAATGATTTATGCGATACAACGTTTGACATGTTTGAACGAACGAAAATATATTTTTTCCGTTCTTGAAGTGAAGTGAAGTCCGGCTGGCTTAGATCATGTGCTACAACACGGAGGTTTTTGGACATAAATGATGAGCTTTTTTGAACAAAACTACATTCGTTATGGACCTGGGATTCTTTGGAAGTGACATCTGATGAAGAGAATCAAAGGTAATGGATTATTTACATAGTATTTTCGATTTTAGATCTCTCCAACATGGCGGTTAGTCTGTATCGCAATGCGTATTTTTCTGGCGCAGTGCTCAGATTATTGCAAAGTGTGATTTCCCAGTAAGGTTAATTTTAAATCTGGCAAGTCCATTGCGTTCAAGAGATGTAAATCTATAATTCTTTGAATGACAATATAATATTTTACCAATGTTTTCTAATATTAATTAATTATTTTGTTGTCATGACTTGACTGCCGGTATTGGAGGGAAACGATTTCCTGAACATCAACGCCATAGTAAAACGCTGTTTTTAGATATAAATATGAACTTGATAGAACTAAAAATGCATGCATTGTCTAACATAATGTCCTAGGAGTGTCATCTGATGGAGATTGTAAAAGGTTAGTGCATAATTTTAACTGATTTTATGGTTTTGGTGACGCCTGTCTTTGAATCGACAATACACTACACACAGCTATTGTCAATGTACTCTCCTAACATAACCTAACTTTATGCTTTCCCCGTAAAACCTTTTTGAAATCGGTAAACGTGGTTAGATTAAGAAGATGTTTATCTTTCAAAGGCTGTAAGTTAGTTGTATGTTTGAGAAATTTGAATTTTGACATTTATTTGGTTTCAAATTTGCCGCTCTTGAAATGCACCTGCTGTTGATAGGGTGCGCCACGGGTGGCACGCTAACGTCCCACATAGCCCCAAGAAGTTAAACAAACACACCACCCTGAACCACATAAAACAAATACCCTCTGCCACGTCCTGACCAAACTACAATACTAATTAACCCTTATACTGGCCAGGACGTGACAGTACCCCCCCCCCTTAAAGGTGCTAACCCCGGAAGCACCTTTAAAACAAAAAACAAAACAAAAACAACAACCCCAAACAACAAAACAAAAATTCCCCTCTACTAAAGGGAGGGAAGGGAGGGTGGCTGCCGTCAACGACGGCACTGTGCTACACCCCCCCTCCCCAACCCACCTATATCAGGAGGTGGCTCCGGTTCTGGCCGTTCCGGGCAGTCGGGCCACTCTGGCAGTTCGGGGCAGTCTGGCCAGTCTGGCCGCTCGGGACAGTCTGGGCAGTCTGGCCGTTCGGGACAGTCTGGGCAGTCTGGCAGTTCGGGACAGTCTGGGCAGTCTGGCAGTTCGGGACAGTCTGGGCAGTCTGGCAGTTCGGGACAGTCTGGCTACTCCGGCAGTTCGGGGCAGTCTGGCCACTCCGGCAGTTCGGGGCAGTCTGGCCACTCCGGCAGTTCGGGGCAGTCTGGCCACTCCGGCAGTTCGGGGCAGTCTGGCCACTCCGGCAGTTCAGGGCAGTCTGGCCACTCCGGCAGTTCAGGGCAGTCTGGCCACTCCGGCAGTTCAGGGCAGTCTGGCCACTCCGGCAGTTCAGGGCAGTCTGGCCACTCCGGCAGTTCAGCGCAGTCTGGCCACTCCGGCAGTTCAGCGCAGTCTGGCCACTCCGGCAGTTCAGCGCAGTCTGGCCACTCCGGCAACTGTTGACTGGCGGGCAACTCCGACGACTGTTGACTGGCGGGCAGCTCTGACGACTGTTGACTGGCGGGCAGCTCCGACAACTGTTGACTGGCGGGCAGCTCCGACAACTGTTGACTGGCGGGCAGCTCTGACGACTGTTGACTGTCGGGCAGCTCTGGTGATGGTTGACAGGCGGGCAGCTCCGACGACTGTTGACTGGCGGGCAGCTCCGACGACTGTTGACTGGCGGGCAGCTCCGACGACTGTTGACTGGCGGGCAGCTCCGACGACTATTGACTGGCGGGCAGCTCCGACGACTGTTGACTGGCGGGCAGCTCTGACGACTGTTGACTGGCGGGCAGCTCCTGCCCCATCACACAGCCCTTGTGCCCCCCCTTAAAAATTCTTGGGGGTGCCTCTCGGTCTCCCAGTCCTTGCCAGCCTTCTTCCGCTGCTTGGTCCTGAAGGTGGGTGATTCTGTCACGGTTGTCGTCGGTGAAGGAGGACCAAAACGCAGCAGGTACGTGTAGGCTCATCTTGACGTTTATTTATTTTCCAAAATGAATACCAAAATAACAAAACACAAGAATGAACGAACAACCAACAGTCTGGCTAAGCATAAGGCTTACACACAGAACAATCACCCACGAATCACAAACACACCCCAATATATGGGACTCTCAATCAAAGGCAAAGAGAAAACACCTGCCTTCAATTGAGAGTCCCAACCCCAATTAATCACCCATAGACATACACTCACTAGACTCCACATAGACATACATAAACCTAGACCATAAACCAAAACCCCGGAAATGCTAAATCAAACACCCTTTAAACAAACACACCACCCTGAACCACATAAAACAAATACCCTCTGCCACGTCCTGACCAAACTACAATACTAATTAACCCTTATACTGGCCAGGACGTGACAGATAAATTGGATTTCCATTGATTATTTTTGTGTGATTTTGTTGTCAGCACATTCAACTATGTAAAGAAAAAAGTATTTAATAAGATTATTTAATTCATTCAGATCTAGGGTGTGTTATTTTAGTGTTCCCTTTATTTTTTGAGCAGTGTATATTTGTGGGTATTCCTTATAACTGCGGACAAGCAAGGTAACGTTACTAATTTTATATAATCTTCATGGTGTTATAGCTATGTAAGCAAGATTGAATAACTACGTTCTTCTATCAGCTCTGTAAAACAATGCTAATTGCATCAGTGAAGTATTAGCTTGTGATGTATTTTGAAGCTACCCTGGCCTTACGACCATGGTTGGTTTTCATTTGGCCTATTACACATAGCTCTGTTCTGCCCTGCCCTTGTGGAGCTCAACAGTTACTGTTTCTTGCTGTTATCTCATATTTGTGATTTTGTCAATGTAATATATTATTTTTATAGCAGTGTTATTATGTTACTTCTTTGTAATGTTGTTTTATTGCTCTATCCTTACATTGTATTCTAATTACTAATAACTCCTGTTTATTCTGTACTTTTAGAAACCACAATCAGTATTTGCCAATATCATAACTGGAACTGGAGCTGGACATCTTACGAGCTGAAGATTGAGGCCAGCTTTTGTATCCTAGCGTACACTCCTTAACAGTTTTACTGGATGAAAACACAGCAAGAAAACACATAGGCCAATACTGTAGGTAATAGTCGTCTATTTTATTGAAGTATTGGTGATTGTTGAACAACAAAAACTTGTTTTTACCCATATTTCATATTCACGCAGTGATTGAACAACAACTGCATTTCCACCCCCACCTCTAAAGGCATAGTATCATGGCAGGTCACCTGTCAAGTCACCTGTCAGGTCAGTCAGTCACTAATTGCTGCAGATCAATAGTGCTTGAGCATATGATACTGCCCAAAGCATGGTGAAACACATAGAGGTGTGTCACAAGCTAAACACGTGTACTTTGTCAACCTCCTCTGCTTCCTTCTCCTGGTGCCAGACAGGCAGACATTGCAGTGCTTCCGTGTGCGACTACCTTGAGCAGCAGTCTGAGGGACTTTGCAGGGAAAATGCCATGCAGTGAGGCGTAGGGGATTGTCTGCAGCAGGACGACCCCCAGTGGATGGACGCCGAGGGGTGTGGTGCTCATCTAGCAGCACTCATGAGGTTTTTGCTGTACTTTTGGTATGTAATTACTTTACCTATGGGGAAGAGAAAGTGGGGAGGATGAGAGAAGGGAGAGGATGGGTCAGATGGAAAAATATATTCTTATACCACTTGGTATTTTACCTAGTGCATTCCACAAAGCTTTTTATCACGTCCGCCTTATCCACTGCTCCCATTTTGAGGTTATTGTCATGTACAAAGTCTGGTTTGATCTTTCTCTCTCCAGTCAGGTGGTCCACCTTCCCGTCAGGTGGCCGACATGGTTTCTGTATGGACAGTGGAGAGGACATGGACGTTTCATTTGTCATGCCACTTTACTGCCAGCTGTTGACCGTTCTCCTTGAACTCCACCTCCCATCTCTGCATCTTCCTGTATCCAAATGCAGGCATCCCCTTCCTGGCCCTCCCTGTAGCTCAGTTGGTAGAGCATGGTGTTTGCAACACCAGGGTTGTGGGTTCGATTCCCACGGGGGGCCAGCACAGACATTTTTTTTAGGAAATGTATGCATTCACTACTGTAAGTAGCTCTGGATAATAGCGTCTGCTAAATGACTAAAATGTAAAAAATGTAAATGTAAAAATGTTCGACCTGACTGTGCCACAGGCCCATGTGCTGTTGGAGAGCATAAGCTGGAAGATTGTGACTGCTGTACCAATTGTCCACATACAAAGTGTGTCCCTTGCCGAGATGAGGAGCCAATATGGTCATCACAGTGGACCTGGATACCCCAAGCCCCTCATAATGTTGGATGTCAGTGGTGGACCCTGTGTAAACTATAATGTCCTGGACAAATCCTGTCTTCACGTCGTACATGACAAAGAAGTTGACCCCAAACCTGTGCCTTTTGGAGGGAATATATTAACGAAATGTCAGCCTACCCTTCCATAACATCAGGGACTCATCAATGCATAGGTCCTTGTATACCCCAAAGACCTGACCAATTGCTGATGCCAGGCTGATAAGAACATTTCTGATTTTGTGTAATAGGTCATTTAGGTTGGCAGTAGTATTGTTGACGAAATGCAGGCATCGCAGCAGAACTAGGAAGCGGTCTTGGAAAAATAGGGTGGCAAAGAATGGAGTTGCAAACATAGGATCAGTACTCCAATATTCTTTTAGGGAGTTCTTCTTTACTATTCCCATGAGAAGGACTGTCACCAGAAAGACAGTTGTGGTTGTCACCCACTTAGCGAGTTTCCCCCTCACTCCTAACTCTCTCTACTCCTGTAGCTCAAAGGCATAGTGATTGTTCTCCTCCACTATATCTCTCACCAGCTCCTTTGTCAGAAACAGCTTGAAGCATTCTGCCTCAGAGGGAAATGGCAAGGGGCTTTGCACTCCAGTATGGGACTCATCAAAGCAAAGAGTAGGGCTAGGAGGGGTGAAATGGCCGGTGGCCTTCCAGCTATCACAGAACTCTTGTACTGCATCCACTGTCGATCTGCTTCCATTAGATAGACAGGTAGCCTAGTGGTTTGAGCATTGGGCCAGTAACTGAAAGGTCCCTGAGCTGACAAGGTAAAATTAATCTGTTGTTCTGCCCCTGAACAAGGCAGTTAACCCACTGTTGCCATTGTAAATAAGAATTTGTTCTAAACTGACTTGTTTAGTTAAATAAATGTATCAATAAATCACTATCAGAAAATGTTTTTTGTGGTAATTATTTATTTATTTATTTATTTACTGTTTTATTCACGTTTTCAAGTACTGGTGACAAATATGCATTGCGATTCTTGCATAGATTGTAATATGCACGTGTGTAAAACAATTCCTCTCTGTGGCAATAAGACGATGGGAGAAGAAGGCGCAGGGACGCAGCTTAAGGTCCAGGGCAGAACATTGAGACAGGACAGCCCAGACTCCGACATACAAAGCATCAAACTCCACCACGAACTGACGGGTAGGGTCCGGATGGATTAATATGTGAGCTGTGGGGAAGCGGTTCTTAAGGTCCAGGAACGCCCAGTCAGCAGCTGAGGATCTATACCTTAAGGGAGTTTAAACTTAAGGTATAGGGGACAGTATTTTCGATTTCGGATGAAAAGCGTGCCCAGAGTAAACTGCCTAATACTCGGGCCCAGAGTCAAATATTTGCATATTATTAGTATATTTGGATAGAACACACTCTGAAGTTTCTAAAACTGTTTGAATGATGTCTGTGAGTATAACAGAACTCATGTGGCAGGCAAAAACCTGAGAAAAATCCAACCAGGAAGTGGGAAATCAGATGCTTGTAGTCTTTTCAAGTCATTGCCTATCTAACACACAGTAAATTAGGGTTAATTTTGCACTTCCCAAGGCTTCCACTAGATGTCAAGTCTTTAGAACCTAGTTTCAGGCTTTTGCAGTGAACAGAGAGCGAACAAGAAGGCCAGGAAGTTGGTGACTCAAAAAATGACATGAGTTCATTGGTGCGCTTTGACGTGATGAGGTAGCTGTGTTCCATAACGTTTTTCAAGACATTGGAATCGTCCGGTTGGAATAGTATTGAAGTTTTATGTTAAAAAGGCCCTAAAGATTGATGCTATACAACGTTTGACATGTATCTACGAACGTAAATAGAACTTTCTTTAACTTTTCGTCGTGAAGTTTTCTGCGCGCTTTCTACATTTCGAGTAGCTTACTGAACGCGCAAACAACAAGGAGGTATTTGGACATAAATTATGAACTTTATCGAACAGAACAACATTTATTGTGGACCTGGGATTCCTGGAAGTGCCTTCTGATGAAGATCATCAAAGGTAAGTGAATATATATAATGCTATTTATGATTTTAGATGACTACAAAATGGCGGGTATCTGTATTGCCTGATGTATTTTTCTGAGCGCTGTACTCAGATTATTGTAAAGTGTGCTTTCCCTGTGAAGCTTTTTTTTAACTCTGTCACAGTGTAACGGTCGTCGTGAACACAGGACCAAAACGCATATGAATGCTCATCTTTTTAATATTAAGAAAAGTGAACACTTACAAAATAAACAAAACAACGACTACACAGTTCCATAAGGCAAAGTAGCTATACAGAAAACCCAAAGGAAAAACAGGCTGCCTAAGTATGACTCCCAATCAGCAACAACGATATACAGCTGTTCCTGATTGAGAGCCATACAAAGAAATTCCAAACATAGAAACACGGACATAGAATGCCCACCCAAATCACACCCTGACCAAACCTAAATAGAGACATAAAAAGGCTCTCTCAGGTCAGGGCGTGACACACAGCGGTTGCATTAAGGAGATGTTTATCTATAATTCTTTGAATAACAGTTTCATATTTTATCAACGGTTATGATGAGTATTTTTGTAAATTGTTGTGCTTATTCACAGGCAGTTTTGGAGGCAAAATATTTTCTGAACATCACACGCCAATGTAAAATGGGGTTTTTGGATATAAATATGAACTTTATCTAACAAAACATACATGTATTGTGTAACATTGAGTCCTAGGAGTGTCATCTGATGAAGATCGTCAAAGGTTAGTGCTTAATTTTAGCGTGATTTCTGTTTTTGTGACCCCTCTCCTGCTTGGAAAATGGCTGTGTGTTTTTTTGTGTTGGCACTGTCCTAACATAATCTAACTTTGTGCTTTCACCATGAAGCCTTTTTGAAATCGGACAATGTGGTTGGATTAAGGAGAGGTGTATCTTTAAAATGGTGTAAAATACATGTATGTTTGAGAAATTTGAATTATGAAATTTTGTTGTTTTAATTTGCCGCCCTAATATTTCACTGGCTGTTGAATAGTGTGAACCGTGGGTGGGACGGTAGCGTCCCACGTAGCCCTGAGAAGTTAACCAACGTTTAGTTGGCTTCAAAGCCCTTTTGAGATCATCAAACAATGTTTAAGAGATGAGTGATATTGTCGCACCCCAATCAATTAGCGCATGACAAGTTAAGCAGTCCTCCAGGACTGTTTCCAGGTATGGCCGTTTGGAGTCGCTTTTAGTGGACATATTCCCCACAAAGTGGAGTGGTTGTTCGCAATGAAGTGATGTGCCATTCCTGTTCAAGGTGAAAGCAGATTGACTTTTCGGATTTTGGGTGGGTTTGGCTTTAATAGGGATAGGCCCCTTTTTTCAATTTTCGCCGAAATGACATACCCAAATCTAACTGGCTGTAGCTCAGGCCCTGAAGCAAGGATATGCATATTCTTGGTACCATTTGAAAGGAAACACTTTGAAGTTTGTAGAAATGTGAATTGAATGTAGTAGAATATAACACAATAAATCTAGTAGAAGAAAATGCAGAGAATAAACCAACTAGTCTTTTTCTACCACCATCTTTGAAATGCAAGAGAAAGGTCACAGTTCTAGGCATCACTCTGGTTGTAATTCCGGTAGTGTCCACAAGATGGCAGCAGTATATGTGCAAAGTTTCAGATGGATAACTTGAAGTATGAGTGAACTACAATACTTTTAGTGTGAAGTCCCCAGGTACATTTGGGCAAATCATGAAGGAGACATTCGCATTCCTATTACATTTTTCTGCAAGAATATCGTCAAATCTGTATACTTGGACTTTGATTTAGCTTTCCAATTATTAGTAGCCATATTATAAGTTCAATATTTGCAATACAACCAGTTTTCATAACAGCTGAATATCCTTGTAATTTTTGTCCGAAATGAAAAGCCACGCTGTCGTATAAGGTTAGTAGCTATATTTTACAACTTATTCATGGTTTCCGGATACTCCAAATAAAGCCCAGCTCATTGGCTATCTAGCTAGCTTTGTTTGACCCCGATTGGTGCTCATTTGACAAAGATAAAGTCCTTCAAGTGATGGCCACCCGCATCATCGGAGTGCTATGAAGGCGTTGCTCGCTGACCAAATATGGTGTCCTATAGGATATACTACACCCCTAATGATATAGTGAAGTCTTGTTACCTTCTAGGATATCTGAGGAATACATACAAACGTGATTTGAGTCGTTGAAACAACATTTAGGGTGAGATTGTCACAGATTCCTTTCATACATGAAGGGCACATTTTGGCATTTGCTGTATGATTGATGAGAAACTCCATATTGCAAATGTACGATCCCTTACTAGACGTCCGTTAATGTTTCTAAAATTCGCAGACGGCGGCGGGCCGTGCACCGGGGCCAGATCTTCCGGGAAGTCATCGAGCGAAGTCTCTCGGACATTCGGTTTCCGTTATATAAAATTTTACATTTTTGGTCATTTTTCCACTGTCCCGGAAAATACCACCAGAGGGTGAATGTAATCATATTGCAAATGTACAAAACATCACCAATCACGACGTGCCCTTTTCTCCTAAATGGAAAAGACTTCGAAGACAAAAGTTGGTGAGCATAGGTTTGGCATAATGGGCAGTTGGCCACGAACAAGATGGAGTTGAGGCCTCAACGCTTTTTTAGTAAAGGCCCTTTTTCTGGGATTAAAGGTCAAAAACGAAAATAGAGCGCTAATTTGACCGCTTCACATCAAAGTACATGAACCTACGGTGTCAGGAAAAAAAGAACCAGACATTTATCTATCGTAATTTAAGAGAAATCGTACAATGTACAATTGGTGATGTTCAAAAAAAGTAGTTTTTCCCCAAAAAAGTTACAGATCCAGTTGCAGCGTGTTCAGATGAATCCGTTAAAGCGGGTTTCAGAGCGCTGCGAGATTTCTGTGATTTTCTGTTATTTTCTGAAATAACACACACTCATTCATCCCTCTGTAAATAGTTCTTAGCGAAAAGACTTAAAACTCAAGATTCTATAAGAGCCTACCCCAATGAGGATGTGCTCACTTTCAGCTTCCTGTGCCAACCAGAAGTGCCTTAAAATGGTGTCATAGGGGCTGTTTCGAAGGGCTAAAAAGGTCAGATCTTTTCACAACTTCATATGTATGATTAGGCAACCCTCATAAACTGTAAATCAGTCATTTCTCCCAACAGATGTCAAAGAAAAAAACTCTCACACACACATAAAGGATGGAGTGACACAGTGTGTGGCTTAAAGACACACAGAGCCTGCAATGGCATTACCATAATCTCTAGGCTTTGCCGAGTTCAACGAGATGCCCCACTTGACCGTAGCTTGCTCGGTCTGAGCGCAGCGACCATGAAAGAAATAGGCCCATAATGAAGCCTGGCCCTAAATTGCAGGTGCTTTTGGGTGACAGTGGGAGAACCGTTAGGGTTAGAAGCACAATTCGACCTCAGGAACATTCCTGATTTCACGGCTGTCGAAAGGAGCGGACCAAAGTGCAACGTGGTTGTAGTTACACATTTTATTTAATCCGTGAAACTTTGCAATACATAAATAACTGAAATGACAAAACAACAAACCGTGACTCAAAGAGAAACAAACACTACTCAAAATATAATAACCCACAAAACCCAGGAAGAAAAACACCTACTTAAATATGATCTCCAATTAGAGACAATGAGGACCAGCTGCCTCCAATTGGAGATCAACCCCCCCAAAAAACAACATAGAAATAGAAAATCTAGAACTTAAACATAGAAATACAAAACATAGAAAAACACAAAACATCTCCGGTCATGCCCATTCCTCAGAACATTCCTGAGGTCCTCCTGATCTGTGCAAGCCTAACCTTGACCATGTGGCATTAACCCTTAACAGTGAAAAGAAGGTGTTTACATCAAACTGTTTGCAATGACTTTCTCCCCATAGGAATACATTGCCTGCTCCGGTAAATTCAACCTGAAGCCTATGTGGGTTATGAATGCCTTATGAAACTGTCTTCGATGACTATCCATCAGGCCACTGTGAGGTCTACCTGTGTCGATTCTAAGCTTTCTGGAGCAACCGGAAGTTGTTAAAAACACCCTAAAGGTGTTTTGATATAACCAACCTGCAGATTGTGAAAATCACTGCATTCAACCCTGTGAAAGTCAGTCAGTTCTTAACATAAAGACTTTAAACTCAGGATTCTGTAAAAGCCTACCCCAATGAGGATATGTGTTTACTTTAAGCTTCCTGTGCCAACCGGAAGTGCCTTAAATTGGGGTCACAGTGGCTGTTTCGAAGGGTTAAAAAAGTCACATCTTTCCAAAACTTCATATGTGTGACTAGGTAACCCTCATGAACTGTAAATCAGTCATTTATCCCATCAGATTTCCAAGAAAAGCTCTCACACACACAGCAAGAATGGAGTGACACAGTGTGGAGCTTAGAGACACACAGAGCCTGCAATAGTTACCTTTGTTCGAACTATCAAATAACCATCAGACCTAGAGCTCTGAAACTTTAGAAACCTGTTCTAGCGCTCAAGTCGATAGTGCACGGTGAGTTATGTGGCTCTAGGAGGTTCTCAGACCGAGAAACAGCCTCATATATTTGCAATAAGTTCAATTCATTTTGACCATTAGGAAAATGACGACATTTAGAAAAGTCCCAGAGTTGCATGACTAGGGGCATTGAAACCACTTCGGCCAATAGAGACGGACCTCAATGTTTCTGTCCGATAGCTTATTCAAGGACCCCGTAGCAACGCCCGGAAAATGTGGATTTTCAGCACCAATTAAGGTCGCTGCTCGGGCTCCAAATGACCTATCAAGCCGAAACTTGGGATTCGGGGTAACCTCAGCTAGGCCTACACATAATGTCAGAACTGGACCCGCAGTTAGAACGTAACTATGTGTTTTATGTTTTTATTATGCTTTGACGAAGCTTTTGACCTTTTTCTTCGCAACATTTGTATCAGAGTTCATAGACAAAGCCTGTGGGCTTGTTTCTTGATCAAGTGGGCCCTGGATAGGATCTCTAGTTGGAGAAATGTGAATTTTAACATCCTTGCTAAGGGTGTTAATTCCTGAGGACCTGGTATCCGGTAATTCCCTGTCTTGTCCTTGTGACTTATCTTTGACCCTTTTCTCAAATTTTTCTCACTTTAGTTCTTCACGTATTGGAACTTCTAGAGAACATTTAACCCTTTGTTACCCTTGTGCTCTGACACTTTGTGTGGATTGAGTGCAGGAACGTAGCGAACAGGTCGATTGTAGCGGTAGTTGTTTCGATGGCAACATACTTTACAGTTATTTATATTGGAATCGTGGTTTCATGGTAGAAACCGTTGAGGTGCATCATCTCTCAACACTCCAATACCTGATAATGTACCCTCTAACTGGAGTGAGTGCTCCTGGTTAAACTTCAAAACCGAGTGGTCAGGGCTCTTAGAGTTGTGAGCTTTTGATGCCTCAAAAGTTGTGCTTGCAAGCTCTCTGAGTTGTAAGATAGGCAAGCCAACGTGGACTGTAGGGCCCAATTAGGTTATGAAGGTGGGATACATGTTCGACCGAAACATTTGTTTGAATGGTAACAGCTCCTCCATTCCTGTTTCAGTGAGTAGGCCAAAGTTAGCCGAACGAGCAAATGATAGTAAGCTTCTGGGTGTTCGTTCCGAGCTTGTTTGATAGTGTTAGCCAATGAGCTATCATGTTTGCGAGTTGCCGAACCACTGAATTCTAATTTCAAAGCTGTGGCAAGTTTTACGTAGTTGTTACGCACGTGTTGCTGTTGTAGACAAATTAACCTCCTCACGTGTCTATTCAACATTCGCTTCAACAGGTAAACCCTGTCAGGACCCATAGCATTCAAGTAGCCATCCAATGCATAGTCTATGTCAGCTAGGAATGTCTCAGTATCGTTTGGCTGACCTGGAACGGGGTCAAAGGTGTGGAAATTCTTGACGAGTTTGTCAAGGTATTCTGCGCCAAGCGGGCGGAGAGGGTTAGCTTTATCCTGTGGAGAAATTGGGGCCGAAAGGCCAAGAGGAGAGGTCAAGCTTTGGCTTTGTTGGCCAAGAGGTGCCATATTACTCAGTGCCGAATGGCCAAGA
The DNA here is from genome assembly GCF_901001165.1 of Salmo trutta. Lineage (NCBI taxonomy): Eukaryota > Metazoa > Chordata > Actinopteri > Salmoniformes > Salmonidae > Salmo > Salmo trutta. The sequence goes on from NC_042968.1 coordinate 64,238,892, forward strand.
GGAGAAGACTGAGGGACACATGAGGGAGGAAAAGTCTGAAACCTATCGTCTTCACTCCTTTGAGTGCCGGGCTCCGGGTTGCTTGGTTGGGTATTCACGCGGTAGTGCATGATCGTTCTGGAATTCCACCAGACTGTACCTAAGGGTGGTATTCTGCTGCATTGCAGAGTCTACTTGAGCGCTTAGAGTACTGATGTTGGACACGTGAGTGTCGCACTTGCTCCTTTCGGTCTCAAACTTATTTGTCATGGTTTGCAGATAGAGGTCTTGAGTACAGAGCGAGAGAGTCAGTGATGAGATTTCCTCTGCTAGCTTAGAAATCAATATTTCCATCCTTATCACCTGAGTTCTCTCATCATTCATTTGGTCAGCGACTTAAATGAGTTCTGCTGACCTGTCATCCAACTTAGTCATTGTGTTCATTAACCTGTTGGGGATAGGGGGCAGTATTTGCACGGCCGGATAAAAAAACGTACCCGATTTAATCTGGTTATTACTACTGCCCAGAAACTAGAATATGCATATAATTATTGACTTTGGATAGAAAATATCCTAACATTTCTAAAACTGTTTGAATGGTGTCTGTGAGTATAACAGAACTCATATGGCAGGCAATAACCTAAGAAGATTCCTTACAGGAAGTGCCCTCTCTGACCATTTCTTGGGCTTCTACACTCTCTTTATTGAAAACTGAGGATCTCTGCTGTAACGTGACACTTCCTACGGCTCCCATAGGTTCTCAGAAGGCGGCAAACCGATGAATGATGCCTTTGGAGCCCCTGGCTGAAAAACAGTAGCGGATTTGGATAGTGGTCGATCAGAGAACAATGAGACTGGAGGCGCGTGCACGAGGCGACACCATGTTTTTATTTTTTCGTCTTTGAACGAAAACTGGGTTTCCCGGTCGGAATATTATCGCGTTTTTACGAGAAAAATCGCATAAAAATTGATTTTAAACAGCGGTTGACATGCTTCGAAGTACGGTAATGGAATATTTAAAAAAAAAATGTCACGAAACACGTCGGGCGCGTCACCCTTTGTCACCCTTCGGATAGTGTCTTGAACGCACGAACAAAACAGAGGATATTTGAACATAACTATGGATTATTTTGAACCAAACCAACATTTGTTATTGAAGTAGAAGTCCTGGGAGTGCATTCTGACGAAGAACAGCAAAGGTAATCAAATTTTTCTAATAGTAAATCGGAGTTTGGTGATGGCTAAACTTGGTGGGGTTCAAAATAGCTAGAGATGATGGCTGGGCTATCTACTCAGAATATTGCAAAATGTGCTTTTGCCGAAAAGCTATTTTAAAATCGGACATAGCGATTGCATAAAGGAGTTCTGTATCTATAATTCTTAAAATAGTTATGTTTTTTGTGAACGTTTATCGTGAGTAATTTAGTAAATTCCCCGGAAGTTTGCGGGGGGTATGCTAGTTCTGAACGTCACATGCTAATGTAAAAAGCTGTTTTTTGATATAAATATGAACTTGATTGAACAAAACATGCATGTATTGTATAACATAATGTCCTAGGAGTGTCATCTGATGAAGATCATCAAAGGTTAGTGCTGCATTTAGCTGTGGTTTGGGTTTATGTGACATTATATGCTAGCTTGAAAAATGGGTGTCTGATTATTTCTGGCTGGGTACTCTGCTGACATAATCTAATGTTTTGCTTTCGTTGTAAAGCCTTTTTGAAATCGGACAGTGTGGTTAGATTAACGAGAGTCTTGTCTTTAAAATGGTGTAAAATAGTCATATGTTTGAGAAATTGAAGTAATAGCATTTCTAAGGTATTTGAATATCGCGCCACGGGATTACACTGGCTGTTGAGAGAGGTTAAGGCTGCAATATCAGATACTCCACACACTTATGGAGAAATAGGGAATGGGATAATCATTCTAGGACTTAGAACCAAACTGTCACACCCGGATCTGTTTCACCTGTTTTGTGCTTGTCTCCACCCCCCTCCAGGTGTCGCCCATTTTCCCCATTATCCCATGTGCATTTATACCTGTGTTTTCTGTTTGTCTGTTGCCAGTTCATTTGTCAAGCCTACCAGCGTGTTTTTTTGTACTCCTGTTCACTTTAGTTCCTGTTTTCTAGTTATTCCGGTTTTGAACATTCTGCCTACCCTGAGCCTGCCTGCCGTTCTGTACCTTTTAACACTGCCCTGGATAACTGACCTCTGCCTGCCCTTGACCTGTCATTTGCCTGCCCCCTGTCCTGTAAATACATTTCTGTGATTTGAACTGTCTGCATCCGAGTCTTATTCTGAGTTCTGATAGTACAAACTGACCATGACTGAACCAGCAGACCAAACAGACTCGGACCAGCTCTGCAACGCCGTTTCCCAAGGGGCCACCAACACGTTCCTCCACGGATTATCAGAGGAGGTTAACCTGATATGGATAGGGGGCAGTATTTTCACGGCCGGATAAAAAACGTACCCGATTTAATCTGATTATTACTCCTGCCCAGAAACTAGAATATGCATATAATTATTAGCTTTGGATAGAAAACACTCCAACGTTTCTAAAACAGTTTGAATGGTGTCTGTGAGTATAACAGAACTCATTTGTCAGGCCAAAACCTGAGAAGATTCTGTACAGGAAGTACCCTGTCTGACCATTTCTTGGCCTTCTTGATCATCTCTATCCAAAACAGGGGATCTCTGCTGTTACGTGACACTTCCTACGGCTCCCATGGGCTCTCAGAAGGCGGCAAAAAGCTGAATGGTGGCTTTGCAGGCCCTGGCTGAAAAACATTAGCTCATTTTGATAGTGGTAGATCAGAGTACAGAGACTGGAGGCGCGTGCACGAGGCGACCCCATGTTTTTATTCTTTCGTCTTTGAACTAAAACACGGTTTCCCGGTCGGAATATTATCGCTTTTTTACGAGAAAAATAGCATAAAAATTGATTTTAAACAGTGGTTGACATGCTTCGAAGTACGGTAATGGAATATTTAGAAATGTTTTGTCACGAAACGCGTCGGGCGCGTAACCCTTCGTCCTCCTTGGATAGTGTCTTGAACGCACGAACAAAACGCCGCTATTTGGATATAACTATGGATTATTTTGAACCAAACCAACATTTGTTATTGAAGTAGAAGTCCTGGGAGTGCATTCTGACGAAGAACAGGAAAGGTAATCAAACTTTTCTAATAGTAAATCGGAGTTTGGTGAGGGTCAAACTTGGTGGGTGTCAAAATAGCCAGCCTGTGATGGCGTGCTATCTACTCAGAATATTGCAAAATGTGCTTTCACCAAAAAGCTATTTTAAAATCGGACATAGCGAGTGCACAAAGGAGTTCTGTATCCCACTGAACACTAGTTACTGGGCAGGAGTAGTAACCAGATTAAATCGGGTATGTTTTTTATCCGGCCGTGCAAATACTGCCCCCTATCCCCAACATGTTAACTACAGTTACTACATGTAAATATGTCACGGTTTTCAGTGCAAACAATAAACAACCAAAACATTGATGTGACACAAAAAATATGAGATTATGTTCAACAATGTGTTGGCTATAGCCCTTAAGAGCCATAGGGTGTGCAGGCTTTTGTGCAAGGCGAGACCTAACACACCGGATTAAACCAATCAACTAATTAACAAGATCTAAATAAGCTAATCAAGATCTTAGTCATTAGTTGATTGGTTAAGCAGGTGTGTTCGGGCTGACCTGGCACAGAAATCTTCACAAACTGTGGCTCTCATTGACTGTAGCAGGGCCGGCCCTGGTCATAAGCCACATAAAAAAATGAGGAACTCAGTTGGGGTCTGAACTTATTGTTGAGATTTAGAATAGTAGAATACACAAAGTCCAATTTCGAAATTTGGTTGTGCATCAGCAGGTTTTCTCTTGTTATGTCAGTCAATGACAGTCACTCAATTAGGCCATGTCAGCAAAAAAAATATGGATTAGTAAATTAGTCTAGCAAGCTATCTAAACCTTGTAGTAATGATGGCCAAATTATCGACTGGGCACACAGGGAACGTGCTCAGTGGCCCTGACCTCCAGGGGGACCCCATTGATTTTGTTATTCACTATCACTCAGATACTATATTAACATGGCATAAGTCGTGGTACATTGTGTAGAATTGCAGGAAATTAGCTTCTAAACTGCAAAAATGTATCCACCCCTTGGCAAAATGGGTACAATGTCTCTCTGCCCCATGGCACAATGAGTAGAATTGCATGAAGTAAATTATAAAATTGCAAAATGTTCTCTCCGCCACTTGGCAAAATGTGTAGAATTGAAGGAAGTTAACCTTAAAACTAAAAATGTGTTTTGCCTACGGGCTGGTGGGACCCCCTGACCAAATCTTGCTTAGGGCCCCCAATAGGCTAGGGCAGCCCTGACTATAGCAAACATCCCATATGGACATTTTGGTTGTTGTGAGACATATTTAATGAAATACAGGATATATAATATCCTCCTAGAATCGATCCCCGCACCTGCGTGGAAATCTAATTAGCATGATAAAAAAAATCCCCATCCAAAATCCGTCTGTTTCAACTAGAAATATATATTTTGCATGGGCTGCGTCTCAATCCACCACCTCGGCCGATGTCAGTCTTCCACATATGCGGTAGAAGGTGGCAGAGCTACAGCGGTGTTTTCTCTTAACCGTTTTGCTCTACAACCCCCACAAGATCACAGGACTCGTCAGAAGTCGAATCCGCTGGTCTGCCAAACTTCTGTCTGTAGCGTTCAAACTGTTTGGGCTACACTAATATTTTCAGAAATGTTGGTGAATTAGCTTTTATTGTTTAATAACATTAAACAATGTTATTGTTTCACTATCTAATCCTGGCATGGGGTTGTGTCCTGAAAATGAAAGGCATGTACTTTATTTTGTTTAAAATCTATCACTTGATGGTTTCAGAGACAGATAATAATTTTTTTGTGCAAAATGCTTTATATCTGCCTCACCTCGCAGAGAGATAAGCTGTGCTGCTAGGTTTTACATGGTCAAATGTAACAAATCAAAAAAATATATAAATAAATGTACAAATTATATATAGTAATATATCATTTGTATCTAAAACATTTAAATGTGTCATTTTAGTCATTTAGCAGATGCTCTTATCCAGAGCGACATACAGTAAGTGCATTCATCTTAAGATAGCTAGGGGAGACAACCACATATCACAGTAAAATATACAAGTTATGAACATTCCATTCCAGCTAAATAATTGAATCCTACAGACGAAGAACCATTTATGTGACAATTTTTCCATTTTAAGATAATCAGTTATTTTTATATAATTAATTGTGTGTACCACATTAGGTGTTTTATGGTTGACAAATAATTCACCATACTCATATCTTCCAACAACAATTGATATTTTTTTGTTATTTCAAAAAATACTTATTTTATTGCTGTTTTAATTTTTAGAATGTGGAAGAACAGTATATCTCCAGCGATGATTTCAGTTTGTGGAAGAACAGTATATGTGACATTTTGCATGACACTTGTAAGATGTCCTTTTTTAACACCTGATATGATGTTTTAAGTACTTTCAAGTACAGATGCCCTTCATGTAAATAACTTAAATGCAATATATAGTTAATTAATTTGTATGGAGGTTCATTTAAAGGTGGTCTATCAACTTTAGCACTGATGACTTTTCTTAAGTTGAGTCATGAAATCTTAGTCTCATTTAAAATGAAGCCCTCAATGTGAACATACCATAGAATAACTACAAAAATAGAATACAATTAAATTAATTCAATCAAAAGAAGCACAACTTGTACATATCAAATATGGATCAATGTGATGTGCCAATATGCATGTCCATTATGCAGGTCCCTAAGGTCAATATTACAAAACGTTCAGAAAACCATTCTCTTTGCGTTTAACACTATGATCAGCAATTAAGTTTTGAATTGCGTTAAACCCATGGTAAAGGCAAGAAATGTCCTTCTGTACTGAGGTGACAGCAGTAAATAAGTTAACTGCTTAGAGTTAATGCTAAATGTGGTGACAGAGAGATGTACTGTATATTGTAAAGAATAAAAAAAGGGAATCATTAGGATATTTTATTGTTAGAACAACATGTTGCATGTTGATGGGATGTTAGTAAACTATTTTCTGTGCAATACCTGTGACTTTTAACCACCTCACTGAGGTGATCTGTAGTCCAGCTGGTCGCTTGAGGACAGAATCTGGAAGGTGCCTGAAGTCTTCACATTGCATCCTCATCACCTTGAATGGTTTCGCTGGTTGTGCTTCAAGTATCATCTTTGAAACATCATCAGGTGTATGAAGGACTGACTCCTTGCACCTCTTCTCGATGGTGGCAAAAGATCGATCACAAGGAAGAAAAGAATGACCAGAGACCATGAACTTCTGCTCAACTTGGGTAAAGTAACCCACAGAGACGAGCATCGACATCAGATTGAGCATCCGCCAGTTGTTATTCTGCCCACAGCATCTGTCACTGAAGATGATCAACTTGTGCACCTCTGGTTTGGTGAGTGGCGTGAATTTTGTCTTCACCCACTTCAATATGCAGCTTGCTACCTCAATGGACCCTCGGTGTGCAATCCCCTCATGCCAAACACACATGTATGCAGGATCTTCTTTTCCAAGTTCCTGGATGCAAAGGTTAAAATTTGACAGCTGCCGCTGATAGTAGACATTGGAGTGGGTCAGATTAGGGGTGTACATCACCCCCTATAGATCCACAGAAATGACATGGCAGTCAGCATTGGCTTTAGCCCACTCAGTGTCACTTTGAAGCTGTGTGTAGGCCTTTTCGGCTTTTCGATGGTGCAACTCACTTTCAACTGCAATCTTCCTCTTCTCCTCTTCAGATGTTGCTGCTGACATCTTAGTGAAGAATGTGTCACATTTGCCACAGGTGTCACTCCTGGGTTGGCCGAAATTGAGACTGCTGTTTGAAAATGTCCCTATAAACCCAGAATTTTGCAGTTGATGTGGTATTCTTCTCTTTGTAGAACATATACATTTATTGATAGTAAAACATATACTGTAGCACATTCAGGGTATTGCTTGATCAGGACCCCCATCTTTCACACACACTCCCAACCTATACACAGAATGAGTTTGTATTGCACCATTGTGTAACACTGCACTTTTAGAGTTAACGTTAATGTACGTATCATTACTGTCAAAGTTAAACTATGCAAGTGTTCAATATAGCTATTATAATAGGAGTTTTGTCCTATTTCTAACCTGTTCTAAGCCGGAGAGAATCAACGCTTGTTGTTTCTCGTATGGGACAGTGTAGAAACTGTTGAACAGATGCAGCTTGCGCTCATCAGTCAACTTTCCACAATCCTTTCTGCACGTCGTGGAACACGCTCTTCCCTGCAGGATACAGTGTAACGTTACATATAACTAGCTAGCTACTGTAGCCATGTCGAATCATCCGGTGGATGGACAAAAAGTAGCTAGCTATGTTTCTTCTATAATCTAGCAATAACATTTGTAACGATAGTGTATAAATTAGTAGCCAACGAACTTTAGCTAATATATTTTCTCTATAGTTACAAATTAGACAACCCAGAACATACATGTTAGTTACTGTACTCTATAGCTAGCTAGCTTGATTGTTTGATATACGGTTCTTCCACATACCTCTTTTGGACAGCTTTTCACATTTTTTTCTGGACCCTTACGATTTGTATAGGGTTTTCCCGCATTCCGTAAGATCTTCCTTTGCCTGTCTTTCCATTCTTTTAGTTTTGTTTTACGTTTCTTTCCCACATTTCGGCGATTTTCATCAGCAACAGAAAAGGTGTGCGCTTATCCGTCCATTCTGAGTGGTGCACATAAACGGTTATTCCACGAGAGCCTATCTTTAAATTTAAAAATATTGTTAATTAGCGCGTGGAAAGCTTGTGAAACCGGTTCACTATAGAAAAAGGGTGTCCAATAATGATTTTTCATGTATATCTCTTTTTTTTGAAAAATGTCACATATACGGTTCTTCGTCTGTAGGATTCAATTGATACATGGCATTTAGCAAAAAAAAGTAAAAAAATGTCATACAAATCCAAAATCTATGAATTAAAAATCAATTGAAGTAATATTACAGTAATACAGTAATATTTTACATACAAATAAAAACAGGGGCGCAACTTTCACTGGGGACGGGGGGGACATGTCCATCCCACATTCTGAAAATTCATTTTTGTCCCCCACTTTTATCATTGGAATGTGACACAAAACGAGGCAACGGTGTGCTTTAGGACAATGCAGACGCCTCCGAGCAGTTGGATAGGCTGTTTGGAATGTTTATCCGACTGGATCATTTTTTTTAAAGTAATAATGATTATGTCCCCCCCACTTCTAAAACCAAAGTTGTGCCTCTGTATAAAAGTACCCATAAGCAATCATTTCTAATGAAGAAACACAAATGTGAAAAATTGGTGGGTATGGCATTTTGGAAATGAACTCTTTCTTCATTTATCCACTCATGAAGTCCATTGTCAGTGTACGTGCATTATGAATTGAAGAGTAATTCTACAATCATTAAATAGGCGCTTTGTTGGATAGTAATTTCATGGATGTTGGATCATATGGGGGACTTTTGTATTGCAAGTAGAAAAAGTATGTTGAACGTTGCGAATTAATCAGTGTGTGTTTGTCATATGGGCTGTGATGCAGCACTCAATAGCCACTAACTCTAATAAACATTAATCAGGGCAACAGTTCTTAAGCTTCACTCCATCTCACACACTCTCTCACACACAAAACATACGCACACACTCACTCACACATCTATAGCTTACAAAATAATCAATAAGGAACACCTATGATGCACAACATACAACATACAATACATGCAGTGCAATGAAACACAGAACAAATCCACATGAACAACATGCACGTCTACAGTACAGTACACACACAGGTACTCCAACACACACACACAGAAAGAGGGAGATACATCTGCTTTGACCTTTTGTCTTCACATTATTACACAGCCAGTTACAGAGGGAAATTATTGCAAGGACATACTGCAGTATTCATGATTGAGCTCTCAGAAAAACAAAGGTCACTATGATTTTCATTGCTACAGATGTAGGATCATAATTTGATCACTATTTTGTTGCTGAGAATTTTTCTGAACCACAGAAAATACAGATGAGCTTTGTGATTTACATAAATTCACTGAAAATCCACACTAACACACGGTTAAATTAACAGCTAATAGCCTAACCACCGATCAAGCAACATTATAGACTAAATGTTCAAATCCTGTAGCTGCAGTATAATTTTGCTGTTAGGATTAAGATCCTAGACCTGTACATGCCAATGAAAATCAAACCTTGTTTAATCATACAGCCAATATTACTAACACTAAAGAAAGTCAAGGCAACATTTTTACTTTGGACCCTGATGAAGACAGCTTGACTGTCTAAACTTTGTTCTTAAATTATTGCATCTGAGCTCCTAGAGTGTGCGGCTTTCCTTTTCTTTGTCTTAAGCAACTCAGCAGTGATAATGTCGTCACTATGGTAACATGGCTGTATGCAGCAGGTCTTGCTTGGACACAGATGGATCAGGGAGTGTGAAAGGGGGAAGAGTTTTCCCTAAACATTGATCTAAGGTCAGTTTTGCATGGACCAGGGAGTGTGTCTGTTAGGGGCAGGCTTGCCAGGTCTAGCAACATTTTTGAAACCAATGACCACTCAAAACCCACCCACAAGGCCTGAAAATTAGCCCAAAAATGTTTGTTTTTTTAGCAGCAAGAGAGGAGTTGCCACATTTATCCAATAGGTGTGTCCATAATGACAACTGGTAAAATCACTTTACTTTGTTCTCTGTATTTCCCTCTTTGTTATTGGTTCATCACACCAATTTATTTAATCTGAACTATAGAAGTGATTTTATACTGAATGGTTAAGAAGTATGTTTTTTTCAGTAAACATTATTGTGAAATGGTGTTAACACAATGTTAAACATTGTGAAATAGTCTTAATACAAGTCACATTGCTCTAAAATAATCTTATTTTCAACTGGATTATAAACAGTTTCTTTTTTGGCTTCTTTTAATTCATAAAACATGTCAAATAATGTGTGGCTGCAGGCAGCTTGATGATCCAGTCATCCAGTCATTCCTCTGGAGCAAGATAAAAGGCACGAGAGTGAGATCCATCATGAGTCCAGTACATCAAGAGTTTTATTCTACTTTTAATCAATCAATTACTACTATTATAATTTGATAGTCAGTAACGAAGTTAATCAGTTCCTCTCTGTCCTCACCTCTGCACGCCGCTCTCTTTCTCTCCTGTGACTTCAATTTATTTTCTTTATGTTTTGATATGCCAACATGGTTCTACTCTAGGACCTAGGTCATTCACATTGATTGAAAAGGCTAATAAGAGTAGCCTACTACTGAAATAGATATATGGGGCTATCAACTGAGCCAGAAATTCACATTTTAAAAAAATGCCTCTAAAAAGGCCAACATTTAAATGTGTTTTGCATATACAGAATCTACATAAATAATTAGCCGACATTATATGGATTTTGGTTACATCCTCTCATGTCCACACCGACATTAGGCTACATACAGTTGAGGTCGGAAGATTACATACACCTTAGCCAAATACATTTAAACTCAGTTTTCCACAATTCCTGACATTTAACCCTAGTAAAAATTCCCTGTTTTAGGTCAGTTAGGATCACCACTTTAAGAATGTGAAATGTCTGAATAATAGTTGAGAGAATGATTTATTTCAGCTTTTGTTTCTTTCATCCCAATCCCAGTGGGTCAGAAGTTTACCTACACTCAATTAGTATTTGGTAGCATTGCCTTTAAATTGTTTAACTTGGGTCAAACATTTTGGGTAGCCTTCCACAAGCTTCCCACAATCAGTTGGGTGAATTTGGGCCCATTCCTCCTGACAGAGCTGGTGTAACTGAGTCAGGTTTGTAGGCCTCCTTCCTCGCCCATGCTTTTTCAGTTCTGCCCACATATTTTTGAGAGGATTGAGGTCAGGGCTTTGTGAAGACCACACCAATACCTTGACTTTGTTGTCCTTAAGCCATTTTGCCACAACTTTGGAAGTATGCTTGGGGTCATTGTCCATTTGGAAGACCCATTTGCGTCCAAGCTTTAACTTCCTGAATGATGTCTTGAGATGTTGCTTCAATATTTACACATCATTTTCTTACCTCATGATGCCATCTATTTTGTGAAGTGCACTGGTCCCTCCTGCAGCAAAGCACCCCCACAACATGATGCTGCCACCCCCGTGCTTCACGGTTGGGCTGGTGTTCTTCAGCTTGCAATCCTCCCCCTTTTTCCTCCAAACATAACGATGGTCATTACACCTAAACAGTTCTATTTTCGTTTCATCAGACCAGAGGACATTTCTCCAACAAGTACGATCTTTGTCCCCATGTGCAGTTGCAAACCGTAGTCTGGCTTTTTTATGGTGGTTTTGGAGCAGTGGATTCTTTCTTGCTGAGCGGCCTTTCAGGTTATGTTGATATTGGACTCGTTTTACTGTGGATATAGATACTTTTGTACTTGTTTCCTCCAGCATCTTCACAAGGTCTTTTTGGGATTGATTTGCACTTTTCACCTTTAGCAGACAGAACGCGTCTCCTTCCCAAGTGGTATGATGGCTGCGTGGTCCCATCGTGTTTATACTTGCATACTATTGTTTGTACAGATGAAAGTGGTACCTTCATGCGTTTGGAAATTGCTCCCAAGGATGAACCAGGCTTGTGGAGGTCTACCATTTTTTTTCTGAGGTCTTGGCTGATTTCTTTTGATTTTCCCACGATGTCAAGCAAAAAGGCACTGAGTTTGAAGGTGGGCCTTGAAATACATCCACATGTACACCTCCAATTGACTCAAATGATGTCAATTAGTCTATCCGAAGCTTCTAAACCCATGACATAATTTTCTGGAATTTTTCAAGCTGTTAAAAGGCACAGTCAACTTGTTGTATGTAAACTTCTGACCCACTGGAATTGTGATACAGTGAATTATAAGTGAAATAATCTGTCTGTAAACAATTGTTGGAAAAATTACTTGTGTCATGCACAAAGTAAAAGTGTCATGCACAAAGTAGATTTCCTAACCGACTTGCCAAAAACTTTAGAGAGTTTTCTATCCAAATCTACTATTTATATGCATATTGTAGTTTCTGGGCAGGAGTAGTAACCAGATTAAATCGGGTAGGTTTTTTATCCGGCCGTGAAAATACTGCCCCCTATCCCAAAGAAGTTAAAGTGGCTGGAGTTGAGTCAGTATGTTGGCAGCAGCCACTCAATGTTAGTGATGGCTGTTTAACGGTCTGATGGCCTTAAGATAGAAGCTGTTTTTCAGTCTCTCGGTCCCAGCTTTGATGCAACTGTACAGACCTCGCCTTCTGGATGATAGCGGTGTGAACAGGCAGTGGCTCGGGTGGTTGCTGTCCTTGATGATCTTTTTGGCCTTCCTGTGACATTGGGTGGTGTAGGTGTCCTGGAGGGCAGGTAGTTTGCCCCTGGTGATGCGTTGTTGTCGTGAGAATTTTCAATCCCACTGATGATAACTAAACAATTATTTAAGCTTTGACCAATCCCAGAGGTTTGTAAGACCCCGGGTTTAATAATAATTAGGCAACGACTCAGCTTATGCAAAAGGTCCGTAAAGTTTATTCATGAGAACGTTCTCCCCTCATATAATGCGCACAGCCTTTTATATAACTCCTACAAGCGCCTACAAGTCTACAAGCGCATCTGTTCCTCCCTGGGTGGAGGAACCTAATCTCCTGTCCTTGGTCTCACAGTACCAAAACATGTCTGTTGTCAGTTCCTCTTTATCACACACAAACACAATGTTCCCACTGTCTCACAATATTCTAGTATTATGTCTAAACACATTGTCTAAGCTTCTGTAACTATTAGGGTGAAATACTTTAGTCATTACTCTTAATGTCATTCAGATTCTCTTATTACTTTAAACATATAAATTCCCTTATCAGTTGTGCAGACCTCACTACCCTCTGGAGAGCCTTACGGTTATGGGCGGAGCAGTTGCCGTACCAGGCGGTGATACAGCCCGACAGGATGCTCTCGATTGTGCATCTTTAAAAGTGTGAGGGTTTTTGGTGACAAGCCGAATTTCTTCAGCCTCCTGAGGTTGAAGAGGGGCTGCTGCGCCTTCTTCACCACGGTGTCTGTGTGGTTGGACCATTTCCGTTTGTCCGTGATGTGTACGCAGAGGAACTTAAAACGTTCTATCCTCTCCACTACTGTCCCATCGATGTGGATAGCGGGGTGCTCCCTCTGCTGTTTCCTGACGTCCACGATCATCTCCTTGTTTTTGTTGACGTTGAGTGTGAGGTTATTTTCCCGACACCACACTCCGAGGGCCCTCACCTCCTCCCTGTAGGCCGTCTCGTCGTTGTTGGTAATCAAGCCTACCACTGTAGTGTCGTCTGCAAACTTGATGATTGAGTTGGAGGCGTGCATGGCCATGCAGTCGTGGGTGAACAGGGAGTACAGGAGACGGCTGAGAACGCATCCTTGTGGGGCCCCAGTGTTGAGGATCAGCGGGGTGGAGATGTTGTTACCTACCCTCACCACCTGGGGGCGGCCCGTCAGAAAGTCCAGGACCCAGTTGCACAGGGCGGGGTTGAGACCCAGGGTCTCGAGCTTGATGACGAGTTTGGAGGGTACTATGGTGTTAAATGCTGAGCTGTAGTCGATGAACAGCATTCTCACATAGGTATTCCTCTTGTCCAGATGGGTTAGGGCAGTGTGCAGTGTGATAAACCAACTAGGCTCGCAATTTAACAATTGTATTTGTATATACAGATGGCATACAAGTTTGTTATTAAGGCACATGAAAGTTAACATGTTCCATAAGGCATTCCTGCCAAAAAATGCACTTTGATACAAAAAAATAAGTTTACATTCAAATGGCTCTCTTGTGAAGTAGTGACCCGTGACATACGCCTAGTTTCCTGAAACAAGTCACATATTACATGGATTTATTCGACTTTTTAAAATGTAGATGTTCCAAAGGTCTGCATCAGTGGCTTGTAGTCTATGCATGGAAGCCAGGAGATGCTAAATGTGTTTATGTTAATTAACAATCAATTACCATGAATCTGGCAATTATTTGCTCACCGGCTGACAAAATGTCATGACCGCCACAGCCCTACTGATGAGTTTGATTTGTACAATGGCCCTCGTACCGCTCCGTCAACACAAACAACTTCAACGATGGCAGTCTAGGACTAAAGTATGTAGCGGAACAACAGAGCAGCGGAAGAATTTAGTGTGAGTCATCAGGCTACCACAGTCACTGATCTAAAGTCAGTATTGTTTTCCCTCCCCGTATTGTTCAGAAGAATGTGTCAGGTACAGGGCCATGCCTGTTGTGCTGGTGTGAAATGGGCGATACAGTGATGTACTACTGGGATGGAAGTAGTGGTAGGAAAATTACTACAGTAGACTCCTACAATTTCTTCATTGTACACCTGTTTCAATGAACACAAGCCAGTGTCCAAAAAGTATCTTCAATAACGTATTTGGTAGGTTCAAAAATTGGTTTATTGAATTCTGTCTTGAAACATTATGGAAGGCGACAGTTGAAAGTGTGAGCTGTAACTAACAGACCAGCTGTCATGACACATCCTCTTGCTCCTCTATTTGAAATTCACCTGTCTGGTTGCACAGTAGCCTCCCCAAGGTGGGGACAGATGGCTTGTGTCCACATCACCGGCTGGGCCCTAACACTTCACCTGCTCTGTGTGTCGCTCCATTGGGACTGCCAATGTGCCAGTCTGCCTGCCTGTAGATAGCCGCTCCAGAGGGTAGTAGTGTATGAATAGTCACCCACCACCATGGTGCTGATCTGGACTCTGGTGGTTATTTCAGTTGGTGTCAAATGCTTCCACCTACTGGTTAGTTACGGTAAAGTGAGGGGGAAATGGAGGTGGATACAGCCAGTGTTAAATCAATCGATTTTGGTAAGGACTACAGGTTATCGTCAGAGGCATTTGAAGACAGCAGCTTAAGCCAAAGCTAGTAGGGGGGTCCTGGGGCACCGCCCTCGGACCCCAAAAAAGGAATTTCCACAGCTAAATGCATTAATTTGGTGCACTTTGAGATTAATGTTGAGTGATTAGAACATTGAGAGATTAAATATTTTTCCGTTAACTTGCACCTGCCACTGCAGACACTGCCAGTACTCAATTACAGTAGCTACTGTGGGTCTCTCTACTCTGGAACACTCTCTACTCTGGAAAACCTACATCTACTGTACAGGGTATTGCCAAAAACCTCCATACCACTCAACAATTTCAAACATAGACACTGACATGTCCAGTGAGCCAAACTGATTAAAGAATCCCACAGTGTAGAGGTGTAGGAATTATGTTGAATATAATATGCAAGCATTCTCTGTGTTATCTTACCAACCCCCATTGTCACGCCTCTGAGAACATCTGATTGGAGGTTAACTTTACAGTAATGCTGTTCGTCAACAACTCAGATTTTGAATCCAAACAACTCAGATGCTTATAAAAGGTTTTAGATTCATTGTCTCTTTTTCTTTTTTGTTCATGACCTGCTGTGGTGAGATACACTGTCTTTCTGTCTCTCCCATGAACTTTGGGCTTTGTCTTTCTCTCTCTCTGATCATGCCTAATGTTTTACATTGTAATGCTTGTTAATGCTTTGTAACATAAGCTTTATGCCTTGTATGTGAATCATTCATTTTACAAAGTAATTAAATACACTTGTATTTAAAATTACATTCACACATTTCTTGATTGCCTATTACTGTAACTCAAGTCATATAAAGGGGACCAAGGCGCAGCGTGTAGAGTGCTCATACTTTACTTTAATGCAAACACTTAAACAAAACAACAAAACGACAGCCAACAGTTCCGTCAGGTATACTAACAAAACGGAAAACAACTACCCACCCCAACACAGGAAAAACAGGCTGCCTAAGTATGGCTTCCAATCAGAGACAACGATAGACAGCTGCCTCTGATTGGAAACCATACCTGGCCAAAACATAGAAAACAAAAACATAGAATGCCCACCCACCTATCACACCCTGTCCTAACTAAACAGAGAAAACACAGCTCTCCTAGGTCAGAGCGTGACATGCATATTGCTAAATCGTCTTATGGAGTCAGATAAACATTTTAATAGGCTAATTATATAGTTTTATTATGGCTCAATTGTGAGGTAAATATAATATACACATATCAAATATTACTTAACTACAATAGTACCCAAACAACCACACCCACACTGCAATAATTAGAATCCATAGAGCAGCTTTAAGTGATACAGTCTACTGCGTGATCATGCCTCCTGTGCCTCTCTCCATCGCTTTCACTGTGTCTTCTGTTGCTGTCTCTCTTGTCTGCCCTCTTCTGTTGCTGTCTCTGAGTCTTCAATGTTCTTATCCCTTTCATCTAGCCTCCTCTCTCATCCTGTCCTGGCTGTAAAAAGTGTCAAAGTAAACAATTGTTTTGAATAGTAATTTCACAGGCTTTTTAACCTCACCTGCAAATTCTTTGTAAACCATGTTTTACTTTTTCCATATGCACAAAAAGCTTATTTCTCCTAAAATTTGGGAACAAATTTGTTTACATCCCTGTTAGTGAACATTTTTCCTTTGCCAAGATAATCTATCCTACTGACAGGTGTGGCATATCAAGAAGCTGATTAAACAGCATGATCATTACACAGGGGCACCTTGTGCTGGGGACAATAAAAGGCCACTCTAAAATGTGCAGTTTTGTCACAACACAATGCCACAGATGTCTCAAGTTTAAAGAGAGAGTGCAATTGGCATGCTGACTGCAGGAATGTCTACCAGAGCTATTGCGAGAGAGAATTGAATGTTAATTTCTCTACCATAAGCCGCCTCCAAGGTAATTTTAGAGAATTTGGCAGTAAGTCCAACTGGCCTCACAACCGCAGACCATGTGTACGGCATCGTGTGGGAGAGTGATTTGCTGATGTTATGTTATGAACAGAGTGCGGTGGAGTTACAGCATATTCATGCATAAGCTATGGACAACGAACACAATTGAATTTTATCGATTGGCAATTTGAATACACAAAATATTGTGACGAGATCCTGAGGCCCATTGAGAGGCCAACAGAACATATTGTATTGTTTACTTCTGACATAAAAATGTGTCAGTAAAAAATGATATACAGTTGAAGTCGGAAGTTTACATACACCTTAGCCAAATAAATTTAAACTCAGTTTTTCACAATTCCTGACATCACTTTATTCTATATTATTTTAAGAATGTGAATTGTCTGAACAATAGTAAAGAGAATGATTTATTCCAGTTTTTATTTCTTTCATCACATTCCCAGTGGGTCAGAAGTTTACATACACTCAATTAGTATTTGGTAGCATTGCCTTGAAATTGTTTACTTTGGGTAAAACATTTTGGGTAGCCTTCCAAAACCTTCCCACAATAAGTTGGGTGAATTTTGGCCCATTCCTCCTGACAGAGCTGGTGTAAATGAGTCAGGTTTGTAGGCCTCCTTGCTCGCACAAGCTTTTTCAGTTCTGTCAACAAATTTTCTATGGGTTTGAAGTCAGGGCTTTGTGATGGCCACTCCAAAACCTTGACTTTGTTGACCTTAAGTCATTTTACCACAACTTTGGAAGTATGCTTGGGGTCATTGTTCATTTGGAAAACCCATTCACGACCAAGCTTTAACTTCCTGACTGATGTCTTGAGATATTGCTTCAATATATCCACGTAATTTTCCTACCTCATGATGCCATCTATTTTGTGAAGTGCACCAATACCTTCTGCAGCAAAGCACCCCCACAACATGATGCTGCCACCCCTGTGCTTCACGGTTGGGATGGTGTTCTTCAGCTCGCAAGCCTCCCCCTTTTTCCTCCAAACATAACGATGGTCATTATGGCCAAACAGTTATATTTTTGTTTCATCAGACCAGAGGACATTTCTCCAAAAAGTACGATCTTTGTCCCCATGTGCAGTTGCAAACCGTTGCCTGTCTTTTTTATGGTGGTTTAAGAGCGGTGGCTGCTTCCTTGCTGAGCGGCCTTTCAGGTTATGTCGATATAAGACTCGTTTTACTGTGGATATAGATACTTTTGTACCTGTTTCCCCCAGCATCTTCACAAGGTCCTTTAGTGTTGTTCTGGGATTGATTTGCACTTTTCGCACCGAAGTAGTTCATCTCTCGGAGACAGAACACATCTCCCTCCTGAGCGGTATGATGGCTGCTTGGTCCCATGGTGTTTATACTTGCGTACTATTGTTTGTACAGATGAACGTGGGACCTTCAGGCATTTGGAAATTGCTCCCAAGGATGAACCAGACTTGTGGAGTTCTGCAAAAATAATTCTGAGGTCTTGGCTGATTTCTTTTGATTTTCCCATGATGTCAAGCTAAGAGGCACTTAGTTTGAAGGTAGGCCTTGAAATACATCCACAGGTACACCTCCAATTGACTCAAATTATGTAAATTTGCCTTTCAGAAGCTTCTAAAGCCATGACATAATTTTCTGGAATTTTCTAAGCTGTTTAAAGGCACAGTCAACTTAGTATATTTAAACGTCTGACCCTCTGGAATTGTGATACAGCGAGTTATAAGTGAAATAATCTGTCTAGAAACAATTGTTGGAAAAATGACTTGTGTCATGCAGAAAGTAGATGTCCTAACCGACTTGCCAAAACTATAGTTTGTTAACAAGAAATTTGTGGAGTGGTTGAAAAATTTGTTTTAATGACTCTCACCAAAGTGTATGTAAACTTGCGACTTCAACTGTACATACAGTATACTGTATAGCGCAAGTGATGCTTGGTTATTAAAACTCATATCAGACTGAAAGAAAAGTATATTTATACATATTTTTTTTTATTATTGGACCATCAAAATGTTCAGGGCTGGACCAAGACCATCCGGGGCTGAAGCCGCGGAAGCCCAGGTATAAGGACGCCACTGTCACGTTCGTTTGTATAGACGGACCATGGCACAGCGTGAGTAGCGTTCCACATCTTTATTATGAAGTGAAACTTAGCAAAAAACAATAAAGAATAAACGTAACGTGACTACAAAGGTGCTACATGCACTAACTCAAAATAATATCCCATAACCCACAGGTGGAAAAAATGCTACTTAACTTCTTTGGGTTATGGGGCAGTATTTTCACGGCCGGATAAAAAAATGTACCCGATTTAATCTGGTTACTACTCCTGCCCAGAAACTAGAATATGCATATAATTAGTATATTTGGATGGAAAACACTCTAAAGTTTCTAAAACTGTTTGAATGGTGTCTGTGAGTATAACAGAAATCATATGGCAGGCCAAAACCTGAGAAGATTCCATACAGGAAGAGCCCTGTCTGACAATTTGTTGTCCTTCTGTTGCATCTCTATCGACATTACAGCATCTGTGCTGTAACGTGACACTTTCTAAGGCTTCCATTGGCTCTCTAAAGCCGCCAGAAAGTGGAATGGGGTGTCTGCTGTCTCTGGGCAAAGTACAACAGCAGAGTTTGTAAGTGGTCAGCCTGGGGACAGTGAGACTGGAGATGCGCGTTCACGAGACTTCTCTATTTTTTTCTTTGTCTTTGAATGAATACAACGTCGCCCGGTTGGAATATTATCGCTATTTTACGAGAAAAATAGCATAAAAATTGATTCTAAACAGCGTTTGACATACTTCTAAGTACGGTAATGGAATATTTTGACATTTTGTCACGAAATGCGCTCGCGCGTTACCCTTCGGATAGTGACCTGAACGCACAAACAAAACGGAGGTATTTGGATATAACTATGGATTATTTGGAACCAAAACAACATTTGTTGTTGAAGTAGAAGTCCTGGGAGTGCATTCTGACGAAGAACAGCAAAGGTAATCCAATTTTTCGAATAGTAATTCTGAATTTAGTGACCCCAAAGTTGGCGGATGTCAAAATAGCTAGCCGTGATGGCCGAGCTATGTACTCAGAATATTGCAAAATGTGCTTTCGCCGAAAAGCTATTTTAAAATCGGACATAGCGATTGCATAAAGGAGTTCTGTATCTATAATTCTTAAAATAATTTATGTATTTTGTCAACGTTTATCATGAGTAATTTAGTAAATTCACCGGAAGTTTTTGGTGGGTATGCTAGTTCTGAACATCACATGCTAATGGTAAAAGCTGTTTTTTTATATAAATATGAACTTGATTGAACAAAACATGCATGTATAGTATAACATAATGTCCTAGGAGTGTCAACTGATGAAGATCATCAAAGGTTAGTGCTGCATTTAGCTGTGGTTTTGGTTTATGTGACATATATGCTTGCTTGGAAAATGGCTGTGTGATTATTTGTGTCTATGTACTCTCCTAACATAATCTAATTTTTTGCTTTCGCCTTAAAGCCTTTTTGAAATCGGACAATGTGGTTAGATTAACGAGAGTCTTATCTTTAAAATTGTGTAAAATAGTTGATTGTTTGAGAAAATTGAATTGTGATATTTTAGTTGGTTTAGTATTTCGCGCCGTGCGATGCCATTGGCTGTTGGCTAGGGGTTCCGCAATCGGAACGGGGTTCCGCTAGCGGAACGTCTGTCCTCAACAGGTTAAGTATGATCCCCAATTAGAGACAATGATAGCCAGCTGCCTCTAATTGGGAATCATACCAAACACCCAAACATAGAAAAACTAAACTAGAACCCACCATGTAAAATAATAACTAGAAAAAACCCCAGTCATGCCCTGACCTAGTCTACCATAGAAAATAAGAGCGCTCTATGGTCAGGACATGACAGTACTCCCCCCCCCAAAGGTGCAGACTCCGACCGCAAAACCGGAAACAAAAAGGGAGGTTTGGGGGGGTGTCTAGTGTCGGTGGTGGCTCTGGTGCGGGACGAAAAACCCGCTCATCCCGCAGATCCACCAGTATCGGGGGCAGCTCTGGTGCGGGACGAAGAACCCACTCATCCCACGGATCCGCCGGCTTTGGTGGTGGCTCTAGTGCGGGCCGAAGAACCTGCTCATCCTGCGGGTCCAGCCATGGACCCAGGCTGAACCCTGTGCCTGATCTGGGCACCAACGTAGAAGAAGACTCCGGCCTTGGAGCTGGACTGGACGCCGTGCTTAGACGGGGCATCGGTGCAGGGGAAGTCTTCGGCCATGGAGCGGGACTGGACTCTGTGCCTGGACTGGGCACCAACGCAGAAGAATACTCTGGCCTTGAAGCTGGAGGTCCCGAACCATTGACCGTCTCAGGAGGTCCCGAACCATTGACCGTCTCAGGAGGTCCCGAACCATTGACCGTCTCAGGAGGTCCCGAACCATTGACCGTCTCAGGAGGTTCCGGACCGCGGGCCGTCTCAGGAGGTTCCGGACCGCGGGCCGTCTCAGGAGGTTCCGGACCGCGGGCCGTATCAGGAGTTTACGGACCGTGGGCCGTCTCAGGATTTTACGGACCGCGGGCCGTGTATGGAGGTTCCGGACCGTGGGCCGTCTCTGGAGGTTCCGGACCGTGGGCCGTCTCTGGAGGTTCCGGACCGTGGGCCGTCTCTGGAGGTTCCGTACTGTGGGCCGTCTCAGGAGGTTCCGGACCGTGGGCCGTCTCAGGATGTTCCGGACTGGGAACTGTCGCCGGAAGCTCTGGACTGGGAACTGTCGCCGGAAGCTCTGGACTGGGAACTGTCGCCGGAAGCTCTGGACTGGGTACTGTCGCCGGAAGCTCTGGACTGGGAACTGTCGCCGGAAGCTCTGGACTGTGAAGGCGCACTGGAGGCCTGGTGCGTGGAGCCGGGACAGGTGGCACCAGACTGGTGACACGCACTTCAGGGCGAGTGCGGGGAGCAGGCACAGGATGTACCTGACTGGGGACATGCACTTCAGGGAGAGTGCAAGGAGCAGGCACAGGACGTACCGGACTGGGAACACGCACTTCAGGGAGAGTGCCAAGAGCAGGCACAGGACGTACCTGACTGGGAAGGCGCACTTGAGGGAGAGTGCGAGGAGCAGGCACAGGACCTACCAGACTGGGAAGGCGCACTTGAGGAAGAGTGCGAGGAGCAGGCACAGGACGTACCGGACTGGGAACACGCACTTCAGGGAGAGTGCGAGGAGCAAGCACAGGACGTACCGGGATGGGAACACGCACTTCAGGGAGAGTGCAAGGAACAGGCACAGGACGCACCTGACTGGGAACACGCACTTCAGGGAGAGTGCGAGGAACAGGCACAGGACGCACCTGACTGGGAACACGCACTTCAGGGAGAGTGCGAGGAACAGGCACAGGACGCACCTGACTGGGAACACGCACTTGAGGAAGAGTGCGAGGAGCAGGCACAGGACGTACCGGGCTGTGGAGACGTACTAGAGACCTGGTGCGTATAGCCGGCATCAATTGTACCGGAACTTTAACACACTTTAACACTCAGGACGAGTACGGGGAGCTGAATCAGGTGGCATCGGACAGCTAACACGCTCCTCAGGGTGAATGCCGTGCATACTACACCAAACCAACAGCTCTCTCGCTTCACTCTCCTCCAATTTATCCAACAACTCCTCGAAGGTCTCTAACTCACCCCTCCATTCACTCTCCTCCAATTTATCCAATAACTCCTCGACTGTTTCCGACTCACTCCTCGACTCCGCCGACCGCTCCATGTGCCCCCCCCCCAGTGGGTTTTCTCTGTGGCCGCGAACCCCAGTGTCGTCGCTGGTGTTCCTTCGCTGCCTCCGCCTGCTTCCATGGCAGGCTTCTGTCTCCTGCAATGATTTCGTCCCACGTCCAGGATGTCCTCCACTCCTGGCTTTCCTCCCAGGCACGGTGCTTGGTCCTGGTTTGATGGGATATTCTGTCACGTTCGTTTGTATAGACTGACCAAGGCGCAGTGTGAGTAGCGTTCGACAACTTTTTTATAAAGTGAAACTTAGCAAAATACAAAAACAATACAGAATAAACTAAACGTGACTACAAAGGTGCTACATGCACTAACTCAAAATAATATCCCATAACCCACAGGTGGAAAAAAATGCTACTTAAGTATGTTCCCCAATTAGAGACAACGATAGCTAGCTGCCACTAATTGGGAATCATACCAAACACCCAAACATAGAAAAACTAAACTAGAACCCCACATAGAAAATAATAACTAGAAAAAACCCCAGTCACGCCCTGACCTACTCTACCATAGAAAATAAGAGCTCTCTATGGTCAGGACGTGACAGTCACTGGTCATCATCACAAAACCTAGAGCAGGGTAGAAATACACAACTTTATATTGTATACTAATTTCACTCATGTCACTATAAGACACAAGATTCACACAATTCCGTCTGTCTGTCTGACCTCTGTCTGTCCACATGCACAATTTGGCAATTTGTATTAAGGCTGGCACCGTAATTGTATAAACTTGTAACCGACAATAATGGATGAAGACCTCCATGATCTTATTACAACGTTTTTTTTTTAAATTCATTTTCAAAATTGACAAACTTTACCCAAAAGCGTAAAGTAAAAGTAAGCCTGGTTCACCTCCAACCACCGATATAAGAAGAGACGAGAGGAGATAAAACGAGCCAGTTTTGTGTTGTGGAACAAGTAGCTGACTGAAGACTTATGCAGCTGTCCGTTTTCGTGGTAACATGGACTTTGTTTCTCCTTGTTTCAGCAAGGTGTTATAGCAAACAAGTATCATGAAATGCATGCATCCAATGGCTTACCAAAAACAGGGGACACTGTGACAGTCAGGAGCTGAGGAGAGAAGAAAATGTGCGCCTTTATTTTAATTGAATTGTTTTGCTATTTGAACGGTTATGACTGTGACCGTGGTTATTTGGCAAAAAAATTATCAAACCCTAGTCACAGCCCTAGTCTGTATATATTTGTGCCTTTACATCTGTGTGTGTGCATGTAACCAATTTTCTGTGTTCTGTCTGAAATGCGACTGTAATCCAGCCTAAATGGTTTTATATTCAAAGAACACACCTTCCTACCTACCTTATCTGAGGGCAAGAATAGAGAGAGATTGGAAAGCTGATATCCTATAACTATCGCAGGTCCCAAGCAATGCTTGATTAAGGAGACTTCACCTGAGTCCCAAATGGAACCCTATTCCCTATATTGTGCACTGATTGACCAGAGCCAAAGTAGTGCACTATGAAAGGCATAGGATGCCATTTCAAACGCAGAATCAGCTCTGCTACAGAAACAGGCAGACAGCTCAGCTCGCCTTGGCAGGGACACCAAGTTAGGCAGCTCTGTAGGTGTGAACAAATACATAATCAGCATGTTCCTCACCTAACTTTCCATCAAGCATCGACCGGAGTCATTCCCCTTCATATTCATTTGTTTTAGGATCTGTATATCGCTTTTGCATTTGCAGAGGAGATACCGAGGAGTGTGTTAGTTTGGTTTCTAATCCACAGATTAGAGTTTGTGAGAGGTCTACATGAATAACACACTTCAGTGTCTGATATCAGGTGTACGTATGTGAGGAGTGTAACATTCGTCGTAATGATCGGACCAAACTGCAGCGGGTATGTGAATGCTCATCTTGTTTATTTGAAAGAAAATGAACACTGAACAAAAGAACGACGAAAAACAGTCCTGTAAGGTACACTGACAATACACGGAGACAACCTCCCACAAAACACAAGCTGAAAACCCCTACTTAAATATGGCCTCCAATTAGAAGCAACGAAGAACAGCTGCGTCCAATTGAATGCCAAACTAAAACCCTGAACATAGAACAACTAGAAAACCCACATAGAAATAGAAAACATAAACCAAAACCCCGAAACACACAAAACAAACACACCCCTGCCACGTCCTGACCAACTACAATAACAAAATGACCCCTTTACTGGTCAGGACGTGACAAGGAGACAAAGGAGCCAATCCCTGAATATCCTGTGAGGGGATACAGTAGCGCATCTCTGCTGAGTTGGACTGATGCAGTGTCAAGGGGAAAGTTTGCCAACAACCTTTTACGAACCTCAATTGTATTGTTCACCATAAAAGGCTATAACCAGAAATAACTGAGACTACACAGACTATCAAGTATGATTTGTAAAAATCTGCTGGCAATGAAATTGAGAGCACAGTGTGAAATATCATGTTGGTATGGTATAATGCTTGGTAAAATAAAGCAGACAGTTCTCTTTCATTCTAAGTTGCGGTCTGACGAGGTGGAATGTTTGGATGAAAAACAGAGGAGATATTAAGCTGGCCAGCTCTGAATACTTGGACAGATAGTGTGTAGGGACCATGATAGAGAGAAAATCCAATCCTAGTACAATATACCAGTGTGGGTGTGTATGTGTGTCTCCTCACAGTTACATCACCGACTCTTATTTCCTCTATCTCAACAGCACACCAATGAACCACCATTATGCACACACATTAATGCATGGGCCAGCAATTGGATTTACACATTTTCACTCAGCTAACAATTGACCTCACACAGTGATTTTAATAGTTCTCCAAGGGAATACTTTGTAACATCCTCCCATCCCATCTGACAACACTTGGAATCAGTGGAGGCTGCTGAAGGGAGGACGACTCATAATAACGTCTGGAACAGAGTAAATGGAATGGCATCACACACATTGGCGTATTTGATACCATTCCACCTATTCCGTTCCAGCAATTACCACGAGCCCGTCCTCCACAATTAAGGTGCCACCAATCTCTTGTGCTTAGAAAATGTGTCTGTGTGTACGTGCGCGTACATGCCTGGGTGTGAGTAAGTGTACAATAGGAATGACACAAACAAAAGGCTTCCCTCGAAATGTGACAGGGTGCTACTTTCTTACCCAGAACAAAAACCCTCCAATCCTGCCCCCTTAACTATTTTGTGTTCCTTTAAAGGAGGTGACCAAAGTAGGTCCACTCTGATTCCAGGACAGAGACATAGCCTCAGGATATAAGTAACAACCTGTTCTCTCAGACGTAGACTCTACTGTAGATCCTACTGTATAGCTGCAACACATTAATACAGAAATTGAGAATGGTTAGGGGCATGAGTTTTCCCTAACAATAACATCTGACCAGGAAACACTCTGGGAGTTGTTTTTTGTTGTCAAGATACACTTTTTTTTAGACAATGCACCTTAAAGTTGGTTGTCAAGCACCATATAAAGTCCACAGAAGAAGAAGACTGGAGGAGAGATTACTATAAATTAACTAGGCTTCCCCTTTCATCTGTGTATTGTCAAACTAGAGAACATACGATTTTGTGCGACTCAAAATGGGTCAAAATTCTACAAAGATCGAGAAAAAAATGACCTTGTGCATTTTTGGTATAGTAAAAACCCAATGTTTATATCCCAGGACAAATTAGCTAGCAACAGCAAGCTATCTAGCTAAATGACCATGAATGTTTAATGTGTTTCGACCTGTCCCTAAATTAATATAGTTGGTTCAGAGTGCATTTTTATATTTCAACCAGCGTGTCCTGATCACATCTGGTGTGGATGAACAAAATCGACATGCGTGCGATGGCACATGCAGACGCATGCGTGTGCACGTTCTAGTCAGCATGTTACTGAGACAGCTTCTCAGAAATCCGCAGTAGGCTTATTTCCCATGTTACTCACTGCCCGGTGGCCTCGGTGAGGCAAGATGAACCTGCCATGTTGGTAAATGGGAAATATATATAGATTTGTACTTTAACCTACACAAACCAGAAATACCACAAACCAGAAAGAACATAGAAAAAACATGGTGTCGCCTCGTGCACACGCCTCAGTCTCATTGTCCTCTGATCGACCACCATCCAAATGTGCTAATGTTTTTCAGCCAGGGCCTGCAAAGACATCATTCAGCGGTTTGCCGCCTTCTGAGAGCCTATGGGAGCCGTAGGAAGTGTCACGTTACAGCAGAGATCCTCAGTTTTCAATAAAGAGAGTGTAGAAGCCCAATAAATGGTCAGAGACGGCACTTCCTGTAAGGAATCTTCTCAGGTTTTTGCCTGTCATATGAGTTCTGTTATACTCACAGACACCATTCAAACAGTTTTAGAAACTTTAGGGTGTTTTCTATCCGAAGCCAATAATTACATGCATATTCTAGTTTCTGGGCAGTAGTAATAACCAGATTAAATCGGGTACGTTTTTTATCCGGCCGTGCAAATACTGCCCCCTATCCCCAACAGGTTAATGGGGGGTTGGACTCTCAATTGGAGGCAGGTGCTTTCTCATTGCCTCTGATTGAGACTCCTATATATGGGTAATTGTTTGGTGTAGTGTTGTGGGAGATTGTTTCTTGTTTTGCCTGTGTGAGCATGACAAGACTGTTTTGTTGGTCGTGCGTTCTTCGTTTTGGTGTTCTCTTTATTTAAAATAAATATCAAGATGAGCATCCACATTCCTGCTGCGTATTGGTCCTCTATCCCCGATGACAACCGTTACACCTATGTTTGAGAACTTTGAATTATGACATTTTGTGGTTTTAAATTTGGCTCTCTGATTTGTCACTGGCTGTTGAATAGTGTGGGACGATTTCGTCCCACGTACCCTAGAGAGGTTACTGACTTGCCTAGTTAAATTAAGGTAAACATTTTTTTTTTAAATGACCTTCTGCCTGCCGCTGGACCCAGCTACCTGCCTCCTCATGTGGGCCGTTACAATAACCACCTGTTGCACTTGAAACCAGCTCTCTGTCTCCCATCGTCTTCATTACAACTGTACAGTGCCTTCGAAAATATTCAGACCCCTTGACTTTTTTCGCATTTTGTTACGTTACAGCCTTATTCTAAAATGGATAACATTTATACCCCATAATAGACAGCAAAAAGGTTTTTAAAATGTTGCAAATGTATTAAAAATAAAAAACAAAAACACCTTATTTCATAAGTATTCAGACCCTTTGCTATGAGACTCGAAATTGAGCTCAGGTGCATCCTGTTTCAATTGATCATCCTTGAGATGTTTCAACAACTTGCTTGAAGTCCACCTGTGGTAAATTCAATTGATTGGACATGATTTGGAAAGGCACACACCTGTTTATTTAAGGTCTCACAGTTGACAGTGCATGTCAGAGCAAAAGCCAAGCCATGAGGTCAAAATAATTGTCTATAGAGCTCCGAGACAGGATTGTGTTGAGGCACAGATCTAGGGAAGGGTACCAAAAAAATGTCTGCAGCATTGAAGGTCCCCAAGAACACAGTGGCCTCCATCATTCTTAAATTGAAGAAGTTTGGAACCACCAAGACTCTTCCTAGAGCTGGCCACCCAGCCAAACTGAGCAATCGGGGGAGAAGGGTCTTAGTCAGGGAGGTGACCAAGAACCCGATTAGTCTCTTTGACAGAGCTCCAGAGTTCCTCTGTGGAGATGGGAGAACCTTCCAGAAGGACAACCATCTCTGCAGCACTCCACCAATCAGGCCTTTATGGTAGGCTGGCCCGACGGAAGCCCCTTTTCAGTAAAAGGCATAAAGGACTCTCAGACCATGGGAAACAAGATTCTCTGGTCTGATGAAAGCAAGATCAAACTCTTTGGCCTGAATGCCAAGCGTCACGTCTGAAGGAAACCTGGCACAATCCCTATGGTGAAGCTTGGTGGTGGCAGCACCTTCCAACAGGACAACGACCCTAAGCGCACAGCCAAGACAATGCAAGAATGGCTTTGGGACAAGTCTCTGTATGTCCATGAGTGGCCCAGCTAGAGCCTGGACTTGAACCCAATCGAACAGCTCTGGAGAGACCTGAAAATAGCTGTGCAGCAACGCTCCCCATCCAACCTGACAGAGCTTGATAGGATCTGCAGAGAAGAATGGGAGAAACTCCCCAAATACAGATGTGCCAAGCTTGTAGTATCATACCCAAGACGACTCGATGCTGTAATCGCTGCCAAAGGTGCTTCAACAAAGTACTGAGAAAGGGTCTGAATACTTATGTAAATGTGATATTTCTGTTTATTTTTTATTTTTCATAAATTAGCAGTAATTCCCCAAAAACTGTTTTTGCTTTGTCATTATGGGGCATTGTGTGTAGATTGATGAGGAAGAGAGAAGCAACATAGCTACTGAACCACGGGTCTGACAGTCATGACAAAATTAGCAATTACTGCAGGAACTCATCTAGGCTTCCACAGTCTCAGAACATTTAATCAAATGTAATGTTTGTAAGCAGCAGAGGATTATCGGCCTATGATCTTGAGGGTGAAGCTGGGACCGATTGAGAAGCCATAGCAGCACCCTTGCTGTAGTGAGATGGATATAGTTCAGAGCTAGCCCGCAGCGATGGAAAAGCAGCCGGAGCCATGATGAGTTCCAGGATCTTGTCATTGTTGCCAGCATTAATGTTGAAAAGACGTTCGCCAGGTGCCGCCCGTGTTTGGTGACTAAACCAATGTTCCTTTGCTAGTCTTACATTCTTGGAGTGTATGATAATCTGAATAACATGTGAGTGTCCATGAAATGATCAGAATTTGAGAGATCATGCAAAGATTAAAGGGATTAAACACTTAGTGTATTTAAAATGAAGAACCCCTAAAAGCCTCTGGAAAAGCGTCTGTATGAACACAACACTAGTCCGTTAACATGAAACTCAAACTTGTGCTACTGAGAGAGGAAAGATACTTTTTTATATGCATGTTGGTCGCTGCAAATTTGGAATAGAAAAGCATACATGGTTATATGAACAGAAAACATCATATAGAGAATAGAGCAGACATTAAACTGCTGCAGCGCAGCACAGCTCAACCATGACATACCATCTCATAGTATAAAACTACATACAATATACTACTGAACCCCCAAAACAACACCAACAGTGGCTACGTATAACCAACTGTCACAGTATCTAACGAAGGTGGCGCCCCTCGGTCGGGCGGCGCTCGCCGGTCGTCGTCGCCGGCCTATTAGCTGCCACCGATCGTTGTTTCTGTTTCTTTTGGTTTTGTCTGTCTATCCCGCACCTGTTTTGTGTTTGTCATTAGTGGGGGGTTATTTAGTGTGTATTTTCAGTTGGGGTTCTCGTGCGGGATTGTTTATTGTTCACTCAGGACAGTTGTGATTGTATCCTGTTAGTATCCATTATATTGCCGGGCTGCGCCTCAGTGCGCTGTTTGTTTTTCAGTGCGCTTATTTTGGGAAAAGTATTTTCCCATGGCGGACTTCGCCACGCGCCCTGTGCCCTACGGCTATTGCATTTTTCTATTATTATTAAAACACAGTTGCTCCGGCCCTCTGTCTCCTGCTCCTGATTCCACATCTCCACTGGTCCTTGACAACCGTGACACCAACAGTACTATGTAACTAGCCTAACGTCACTACTGATACTGTTAAGCGGTAGCTGATGCATACACAGCATGCACAAGCATGCACAATAAGAGTGACAATGATCATCTAAGACCTAGGCCTACAATAGTCTCCCTGAGCGTTGGGCTAATGTCAAACCTTATATGCCAGTAAGCCATCAGAGAAGAATACAAACATGCTCAAATGTGTTGGTACCCTTACAGCTCATTGAAATAACGCTTCATTCCTCCTGAAAAGTGATAACATTTAAATATATTGTATCATGTATACTTGCATGCCTTTGGTATGCCATAGAATAAAGCAAAACATTTAAAATAAAATAAAAAAGAAGCTGTGAAAAGAGATTCATTATTGCTTATTCTACGAAGAGATTCTAAAATGGCCTGGGCACATATATTGGTACCCCATAGAAAAGATAATAAATAATTGGATTATAGTGATATTTCAAACTAATTCATTTCTTTAATTAGTATCACATGCCTCCAATCTTGTAATCAGTCAGTCAGCCTATTTAAATGGAGAAAAGTAGTCACTGTGCTGTTTGGTGTCATTGTGTGCACCACACTGAACATGGATCAGAGAAAGCAAAGGAGAGATTTGTCTGAGCAAGAAAAAAGCAAGAAAAAAATAGACAAGCATGGTAAAGGCTACAAGACCATCTCCAAGCAGCTTGATGTTCCTGTGATAACAGTTGCAAATATTATTCAGAAGTTTAAGGTCCATGGAACAGTAGCCAACTTCCCTGGGCGCGGCCGCAACAGGAAAATCGACCCCAGATTGAACAGAAGGATAGTGCAAATGGTAGAAAAAGAACCAAGGATAACTGCCAAAGAGACACAAGCTGAACTCCAAGGTGAAGGTACGTCGCACCATCCATCGCTTTTTGTGCAAAGTGGGCTCCATGGAAGAAGACCCAAGAGGACTCCACTTTTGAAAGAAAAACATAAAAAAGCCAAACAGGAATTTGTAAAATGCATATTGACAAGCCACAATCCTTCTGGGAGAATGTCATTTGGACAGATTAGTCAAAACTGGAGCTTTTTGGCAAGTCACATCAGTTCTATGTTCACAGACGAAAAAATTACGCTTTCAAAGAAAAGAACACCATACCTACAGTGAAACATGGAGTTGGCTCGGTTATGTTTAATTAAGTGATACCACGCTTGATAGCTAACAGCTAATCACCATGTGGGTGATAAACAAGCCCTCAGCATGCTAGGTAACGCTAGTATCAACAGGAAGCTATAACAAGCCTGATTGGTCATTGCACCGTCATATAGTGTCAGCTTCCCAGCTAAGGTCGATGGTGATAGATTTAAATCTGAGGAAAAAAGGTTTAGGGTTAGGGTTAGCAGTGGTAATATTTTTTTTTAATGAGCTGTACTTCTGTGCTTAGTGATGGAATCCCAGTAATAATGTTTATGTTACGCCCTGACCATAGAGAGCCTTTTATTCTCTATGTTGGTTAGGTCGGGGTGTGACTAGGGTGGGTAATCTAGGTTGTTTTATTTCTATGTTGGCCTGGTATGGTTCCCAATCAGAGGCAGCCGTTTATCGTTGTCTCTGATTGGGGATCATATTTAGGCAGCCATTTCCCCACTGTGTTTTGTGGGATCTTGTTTTGTTTTTGTGTAGCCTCTTTTGTTTGGGTACAGCCC
Organism: Salmo trutta; assembly: GCF_901001165.1. NCBI lineage: Eukaryota > Metazoa > Chordata > Actinopteri > Salmoniformes > Salmonidae > Salmo > Salmo trutta. The sequence continues at coordinate 64,270,789 of NC_042968.1, forward strand.
AGTGTTTTGCATACGTGTTTGTTTTGGGTGTATTAAAAACTCATTGTTTATTCTTGCGCCTGTCTCCAAATCCTTTATACCAGCATGACAGAATAACCGACTATAAAGGGAGACAGCAGGAATGGCCCGTCTGACGATTCTGCGACTGGTCCGTCCGGCACCGCCGCTACTTCGGCAGCTGTAACTGGGCCGTCCGACGTCGCCACAACCGGCCCATCCGACGCCACTACAACTGGTCCATCCGAAGACGATGCAACTTCGGCAGCTGCATCGGGTCCTGATCGACCCGCACTGCGTTCCTGTGATGGGGGGGTACTGTCACTGATCTGTCCGGAACTGTCATTACGAACACTTGGTCCCTATTCCGATTGGTTAGTAATTGTATAAGTGTGCCCTTTGTTCACCGTTGTCCTGTCGATTATTGTTCCCATGTCCGTTGGTCGTGTGAGTACCTATGCTTTGGTGTAGCTGTTATGCAGCCTGCTTTATATATTGTGTATTACGGGTATCGTGTCATTCAACAAGGTTTACCCTAGCTCTTTTGTTTGGGTGTATTTGTGTGTTTGATATACGTGTCTGTTATGGGTGTATTAAAAACCCCTATTGTGTATTCCTGAGCCTGTCTCTAAATCCTTTATACCATATATATACTGAGACATTTTTTTTGATACTTCAAGATACCCCGGCTTAGACTCATCGCCGGTGATCAGGCCTACCACCATTGTGTAATCAGCAAACTTGATGATGGTGTTGGAGTCATGCGTGGCCACACAGTCATGGGTGAACTACAGGAGGGGACTAAGCACTCACCCCTGTGGGGCCCTAGTGTTAAGGGTCAGCTTGGCGGAGGTTATGCTACTTACCCTCAACACTTGGGGTCGGCCCGTCAGGAAGTCCAGGATCCAGTTGCAGATGGAAGTGTTCAAACCCAGAGTCCTAAGCTTTGTGATGAGCTTGGAGGGGACAATGTTGTTGAATGCTGAGCTGTAGTCAATGACCAGCATTCTCAACTACCCCATGGTCAAAAGTATGTTCTTGTCAACCATCTCATTCCAACATCATGGTCATTAATATGGAGTTGGTACCCCCATTGCTGCAATAACAGCCTCCACTCTTCTAGGAAGGCTTTCCACTAGATGTTGTAGCATTGCTGCAGGACATGCTTCCATTCAGCCACGAGGACTAGTGAGGTCGGGCATTGATGTTGGGCAATTAGGCCTGGCTCGCAGTCAGCGTTACACTTCATCTCAAAGATGTTCGATGGAGTTGAGGTCAGGGATCTGTGCAGACCGGTCAAGTTCTTCCACACCAATCTCGACAAACCATTTCTGTATGGCCTTCGCTTTGTGCACGGGGGTATTGTCATGCTGAAACAGGAAAGGGTCTTCCCCAAACTGTTACCACAAAGTTAGAAACACAGAATCGTTTAGAATGTCATTGAATGCGTTACGATTTCCCTTCACGGGAACTAAATGGCCTAGTCCGACCCATGAAAAACAGTCCCAGACCATTATTCCTCCTACACCAAACTTTCCAGTTGGCACTTTGCATTGGGGCAGGTAGCGTTTTCCTGGCATCCGCCAAACCCAGATTTGTCCGTCAGACTGCCAGATGGTGAAGCGTAATTTATCACTCCAGAGAACACGTTTCCACTTCTCCAGAGTCCAATGGCAACGAGCTTTACACCACTCCAGCCGACGCCTGACATTGCACATGGTGATCTTAGGCTTGTGTGCGGTTTCTCAGCCATGGAAACAAATTTCATGAAGCTCCAAACGAACAGTCCTTGTGCTGACCTTGCTTCCAAGGCAGTTTGGAACTCAGTAGTGAGTGTTGTAACCGAGGACATGGCGATTATTATGCGCTTCAGCATTCGGCGGTCCCGTTCTGTGAGCTTGTGTGGCCTATCACTTCGCGGCTGAGCCGTTTCCACTTCACAGTAACAGCACATACAGTTGACCGGGGCAGCTCTAGCTGGGCAGAAATTTAACCAACTGACTTGTTGGAAAGGTGACATCCTATGACGGTGCTCTTCAGTACGGGCCATTCTACTTCCAATCTTTGTCTTTGGAGATTGCATGGCTGTGTGCTCGATTTTTATACACCTGTCAGCAACATGTGTGGCTGAAATAGCCAAATCCAAATACTTTTGTCCATGTAGTGTAGGTATTCCTCTTATCTAGGTGGGTGAGGGCAGTGTGGAGAGCAATTGAGATTAGGTCATCTTTGGATCTTTTGGGGCGGTATGCAAATTGGAATAGGTCTAGGGTGTCTGGGATGGTGGAGCTAATGTGTGCCATAACCAGCCTCTCAAAGTACTTAAATCATGATTACAGAAGTGTGCTACAGTGCGTTAGTCATTGTGGCATGAAGCCTTAGAGTTCTTGGGGACAGGAAGGATAATGGTCATCTTAAAACGTGGGGATTGTAGACTGGGACAAGGAGAGGTTGAAAGTTACTGTGAATATGCCTGCCAGCTGTTCTGCGCGTGCTCTGAGAACGAGCCCTAGAATATGGGCCACACGGCCTTGTGGGTGTTGACCTGATTAAAGACCTTTCTCATCTCGGCCTCGGTGAGCGAGATAAACAAATTCTCTGGGTCGATTACGGCCCTCTCACCCAGCACGATGTTGTTGTTGTTGTCAAAGCGTGCATAAAATGCATTGAGTTAGTCTCGTAGAGAGGCATCATAATCCGTAATGGACTGTAGCCCCTGCCACATGCTGCGGGTGTCGGAGCCCACCTTATTCCTATGTTGTCCTTTTTCTCATTTGATGACTCATTGAAGGTTTTTCAACAGGGCAATGACCCAACACACCTCCAGGCTGTGTAAGGGCTATTTGACCAAGTAGGAGAGTGATGGAGTGCCGCATTAGATGACCTGGCCTCCACAATCACTCAACCTCAACCCAATAGAGATGGTTTGGGATGAGTTGGACTGCAGAGTGAAGGAAAAGCAGCCAACACGTGTTCAGCATATGTGGGAACTCCTATCACACTGTTAGAAAAGCATTACATGTATAGCTGGTTGAGAGAATGCCAAGAGTGTGCAAAGCTGTCATCAAGGCAAAGGGTGGCTATTTGAAGAATCTCAACTATAAAATATATTTTGATTTGTTTAACACGTTTTTGGTTACTACATGATTCCATATGTGTTATTTCATAGTTGTGATGTCTTCACTATTATTCTACAACGTAGAAAATATTCCAAATAAAGAAAAACCCTTGAATGTGTAGGTGTCCAAACTTTTGACTGGTACTGTATGTATGTGTATTTTATTTTTACAATTTTTAAGTCATTTATGTGATTTAATTTCCACATCAGTAATGGTATTGAGTATGGTAATTCTACAAGATAAGTACCCTGCTTAAAACTACTTCAGTGATTTAGGGCGAACACATGGAGTAGAGCTTGAACCAGTTACTCTGTTGAAACTACCTGCTGTGCCGTGAACGTTCAGACCTTTTTGTAGAGGCTGTAGTTTTCTTGCATACAGGCAGGCGACTCTATGGCTACATTTACACAGGCAGCACAATTCTGATATGTTTTCCACTAATTGGTATTTTGATTAATCACATCAAATCTTTTGCAGCTGATCTGACTGGTGAAAAGATCAATTACTGAAAAAAATATCAGAAATGGGCTGCCTGTTTGACCAGGTTACAAAACACCAAGTGGAGTACTTGTAGTAATCTATCTGACAACAAGGGAGGACATTTTCAAGAAAGCAGAGGAGGAAAAAGTCGACTTGAAAACAATAATAATGAAGGGGAAAAAATATATGGGTGGAGATGTGCAGGGAGGGGTTCAGAATCCAAGAGAGCTGTGTTTTGTTCGTTTTTTTAACAAGGGAGGGATCCTTTTCTGAGATCTTATAGAGTCGACACACGGCCCTCCTTCACACACATTCCTAGTCAGCCCTGTGCCTCTGCCACCGACCCTGTTCTCACTGGACGACCCTGTCACAGCTGCTTCATGGGAAAACAGAAGGCACTTATGGACAAGCTAGTGAGGACCTTTCAGATCCGCCACATGTTGCTACGCCAGGCTCTGGCAGAGTGCTTGGGAACCCTGATACTCGTGGTGAGTGGGGACTGTTCTACATCACTAGAGTAGTATTACCTATGTAAATAAAACCCTTTTCTTGAGTCTAAGCCTTTAGAGGGCAATATCTACTAAGCAAACATATGGAATTGTTTTAAGATGGTCATAGGGAAGGAAGTATGTTCTGAAGTGTTTTTCCTATATCTGAGACCTGTATTTAACCCCATTAGTTTTGGCACATTCTACCCTCTATTCACTTCTATTCATTTTTACCACCCAGTACCAGGTTACCTTCAGACAAGTCTTATTAATCTTGTGGGCGTCTTAGAGCAAAAGAGCTAACATGTCTGTGTTCGTGAGAATCTCAGCTTTGGATCGTCAAAGATAGCTTCTAGCTCAAAAAGTTAAGACTTTACAGACGTTTTTGTGAAAAGGAACTTTTCGGCATCCTCTCATGTCTGACAAACACCCATCTCGGGAAGCGGAGGGCTACATCAGCAGATTCAGTGGATTGAGACGCAAGGCTGATGTCACCGGACATCGACCTCAGTGTTATAAGTTGGTGACTGTCAATAGGAAACACAGTGCCATACTATCATTAGCTATCCAACGAGTAGGAGCTGATTGACAGCTTGTGGGTGTGAAAAGAATGTCCTCCAAAATCTAGATGAAGCAGGTTATTAACCCAATTGATTGTTTATTAAGTCTTTTAAATCCTCTGATGACTTAGTCTTTGACATGAAAAACACACTGAAAATGAACATCCTTTACTTTAAATGAATACATTTAAATAACTTTGTTTTCCATATAACCAAGTAATTAAGTGAAGTAATCAGATAATTATTAATACTTACTTTTTGATATTACATTCCATTTTTACATGGATTCACTGTATCTGTCTGTACAATATAGAAATTGATCTATAATTAATGCACAAACATATTCACATGCATTCCGCTGTAGGGAGAACTCAAAACCTAGCCTACATGAGACAAACCTACGGAATAGAATAGAATCGTATACTGCCCTCCAAGGTGAAATATAATTGTCATGGAACCAACTCGTTCACGTAGGTAACTGAAAGGCACTAGCAGCCTCATTGGTATTCAGCTCAATCCAAATAAAGCACGTGAGATTCATACACAAACAGCTACCTGGTATCAACCGTTTCCAATGGTAACCACCACACAGCACAACAACAGTAGCTGGAGAAAAGATACAGAGGGGGTGGTCATGCCATCTGGTATTTTCCTAGCCTGCAGTGTGAGAGGTAATGTCTGATCCGCTGTTTGGCCACACTACTGAGTGAAGCGTTATGCCCCCCTGGCAAACAGAACTCCCCTGGCCGTGGATGCCTGAAGGCAGGTCTTCTCTGCTCTAAAGAAAGCTCCACAGGTAGATATCTAGCTAGGATCTTCAGTAGCCACCATAACCCACCTACCACAACACACTCTTGATCAAATGCATATAGAAAGCTTTATATCTTCCCATGGAAACTCGGCACAAATGTATGTTTCTGTATGATCCACCATGCTGCTTGGTTGAATATACAGTTGAAGTCGGAAGTTTACATACACTTAGGTTGGAGTCATTAAAACTCGTTTTTCAACCACTCCACAAACTTCTTTTCAACAAATAATAGTTTTGGCAAGTCGGTTAGGACATCTACTTTGTGCATGACACAAGTCATTTTTTCAACAATTGCTTATAGACAGATTATTTCACTTATAATTCACTGTATCACAATTCCAGTGGGTCAGACGTTTACATACACTTAGTTGACTGTGCCTTTAAACAGCTTGGAAAATTCCAGAAAATGATGTCATGGCTTTAGAAGCTTCTGAAAGGCTAATTGACATGATTTGAGTCAATTGGAGGTGTACCTGTGGATGTATTTCAAGGCCAACCTTCAAACTCAGCGTCTCCTTGCTTGACATCATGGGAAAATCAAAAGAAATCAGCCAAGACCTAAACATTTTGTTGTAGACCTCCACAAGTCTGGTTCATCCTTGGGAGCAATTTCCAAACGCCTGAAGGTACCACGTTCACCTGTACATACAATAATACACTAGTATAAACACCATGGGACCACGCAGCCGTCATACCGCTCAGGAAGGAGACCATCCTAGAGATGAACGTACTTTGGTGTGAAAAGTGCAAATCAATCCCAGAACAACAGCAAAGGACCTTGTGAAGATGCTGGAGGAAACATCTACAAAGTATCTATATCCACAGTAAAACGAGTCCTATATCGACATAACCTGAAAGGAAGAAGCCACTGCTCCAAAGCCGCCATAAAAAAGCCAGACTACGGTTTGCAACTGCACATGGGGACAAAGATCGTACTTTTTGTCCTCTGGTCTGATGAAACAAAAATAGAACTGTTTGGTCATAATGACCATTGTTATGTTTAGAGGAAAAAGGGGGATGCTTGCAAGCTGAAGAACACCAGCCCAACCGTGAAGCACGGGGGTGGCAGCATCATGTTGTGGGGGTGCTGTGCTGCAGGAGGGACTGGTGCACTTCACAAAATAGATGGCATCATGAGGTAGGAAAACTATGTGGATATATTGAAGCAACATCTCAAGACATCAGTCAGGACGTTAAAGCTTGGTTGTGAATGGGTCTTCCAAATGGACAACGACCACAAGCATACTTCCAAAGTTGTTGAAAATGGCTTAAGGACAACAAAGTCAAGGTATTGGAGTGGCCATCACAAAGCCCTCACCTCAATCCCATAAAAAATGTGTTGGCAGAACTGAAAAAGCGTGTGCGAGCAAGGAGGCCTACAAACCTGACTCAGTTACATCAGCTCTGCCAGAAGGAATGGGCCCAAATTCACCCAATTTATTGTGGGATGCTTGTGGAAGGCTACCCAAAACGTTTGACCAAAGTTAAACAATTTAAAGGCAATGCTACCAAATACTAATTGAGTGTATGTAAACTTCTGACCCACTGGGAATGTGATGAAAGAAATAAAAGCTGAAATAAATAATTCTCTCTACTATTATTCTGACATTTCACATTCTTAAAATAAAGTGGTAATCTTACCTGACCTAAGACAGGGGATTTTTACTAGGATTAAATGTCAGGAATTGTGAAAAACTGAGTTTAAATGTATTTGGCTAAGGTGTATGTAAACTTCCGACCTTAACTGTATGACCTGCCTGCGACAGATAATCAGCCAACCAGCGACCACCACTGCACACCACCACGGCCCCGGGGCTGGGCTCCGCAGCAAACCCATATCAACACACACACACACCACCCATAGGCGCCGTAGCACATTCAAAACGACACAAGCACGGCTTCTCGGGTCAATGGAAGCCACACCTCAGGCAAGATCTGTAGTAAGCTTAATGGCCACCTCCATGGCACAGAAAGACGGGTGGTACTCGGGTCAATCGGTTGGAGGTGTTTACCATCTTTGGGGACCTATTTTCTACCCTCTGTCTTTTTATCTGAGCGCTATACAGACCTAAAGTTGGAAAAATCTTAAAACTAATTTGAAATAAGCACTGGACCACCGCTCGACCACAGGCATTTTTGGGATCCTGAGTGCACAAGGCACTCAGACAAAAGTTGATTGAAAAACTATTTTGGCCGGACAACAAGCTGACTAAAGCAGAAAGAGACTGGACTGGAACAGTCTATTCTCTATGCATCCTCCATTCTCACTAATCTACACAGAAAATGTCTACACAGATAGTTTGTAACTATCTGAATGTGATGCGCATGCCATAGTAAACTTGTTGATGATGAAGATGGTGATGAAGGTGACCCTTAAATATAGTGTATTCCTTTATGGGGGGGGGCAGTGTAAACATCAACATAACGTAACACAACAACACACTACAAAGTTCAAGTGGCTTTGGTAACCTATGCAGGGTCTCTCTCATCTCACATGTCTCTCTCCTCTCTCTGTAGATGTTTGGCTGTGGTGCAGTAGCCCAGCTGGTGCTGAGTGGTGGCTCCCATGGAATGGTCCTCATCGTCAACTTTGCCTTTTGCTTCACTGCCACATTGGGCATAGGTGAGGGGGGCACATTATCACTCTTACTTCCTCTGAAAGAAGAGTTTTCATTAGTCCAGACATTACTGTCTGATAGTAGCAAGTCTATTGGGAGTGATCAATTAACTATTGTGACAGACACATTCTACCTAAGGTAAACTGACAGTAATTTCAACTGCAATATTTAGAGACAGAGACAGAGAGAGAGAGAGAGAACTGCAAACAGTAGAAATCCGAGAGGCATACAGAGAAACAAAGAATGACACTCGCGTGCCCCTCAAATTTCTAAGTTATTGGGTCCATGAATGAAAGGAAAGTGTGAAATTGCAAATTGCGTTATTTTTTTATTCACTATAAAAGCAAATCAAAAGGCAGGCAGCACAGAGAGTTCCGCAGTTCACTTGTGCCCACGTCTTCAATGCCTTTATAATGAGGCTGTCGCCCTCTAATACAGATGGCAGCTGTGAAAATAAGACTTGTATAATTAGGGACCTCCTACCATGCCGCAATTTAAGCTGCAAACGCAAGGTGAGAGGAGGAAGACCGACACCTACGTGAATGCGCAGTCTGAACAGTTCATTAGGTTTTCTACTTCAAGGTTTTAAAGGGCAAATCTACTGTAGCTTCATGGGATCATTTTCGGGGCTTTCTCATCGCTCCAATTTACTGTGTGTCACAGAGACCTGCCATCCTAACAGGTATTTACTGAGTCTACTATTATGGCAGTTAGTCTCGGGTCCTTTTTTCCCCTCTGAGAAAACGTTTTAAGAGAATCATCTATGGGCTTGATATGCTCGGTTTGTTTTCTCTCATTTAGAGAAAAGCAGGAGGAGACTTGGTTTAAAGAGAGATGGTCTTGGGTGTTTTTTACTCAGAGTAAATGAAACTGAGAAATGGCCATTCACCATTTGCCAAATTGTTCTTTGTCACAGGAGGCCACCTGAACCCAGCTGTAACCTTCACCCTCTGTCTATTGGGGAGAGAACCTTTGAGAACGTTCCCTGTGCTTTTCTTATTCCGGACTCTGGGGGCCTTCCTGGGATCTTGGATCATATTTGGCATGTATTTTGGTGAGGGGAATTTCTAAATGTTTTATGGTGAGAAATGTCCAAACAACAACAACAGTTTTTCCAGTGGCCATGTTCCACCGAAAACATTCAAGACTTTCAAAGTTTAGACTTAAATAATTGTTATTTTCTCCCTAAGGGAGTTTCAAGGTTATACAGCTACTGTAGATGGTACTGTACCACACACGATGTGGTATCTTATATGTTGCCGTGGTTTCTCCAGATGCATTGTGGGACAACGGCAAAGGAACACTGATCGTTGTGGGGGAGAATGCCACTACTGGGATCTTTGCTACCTATCCCTCCAAACATCTCACTCTGGTTAATGGATTCTTTGACCAGGTACATTCACAATATTATAGTATATTAGTGCATCCATATTAGGAAAGCCGCTGAATCACAATAAGTTATATGGACTAATATCCTGTATATCCTGTTAGGTCTTCCCTGTGGCTCAGTTGGTAGAGCATGGTGTTTGCAATGCCAGCATGGTATTGCAATGCCAGCACGCCTCCAAACCCCGGGGAATAGGGTTGTTGTAGGGGTCCACGATGGCCAGGATACACATGATCAGGGTAGCCGTGCCTTCAACTCGGGCTATGCTGTCAACCCTGCCAGAGACCTGGGCCCATGCATATTTACTGCCCTGGCTGGCTGGGGTAGCGAGGTCTTCACGTGAGTCTCCTTCGGGTTTTTCTCCTGTTTTTTTGCTTTCTGTGTTTTCTTTCTTTCTAATAAGGACTTAAATAAAGCATGTCTTATGAGAAGTTATATCTTACCATAAGTTGTTAAAGATACTCTGCTCTCACTATTTACTCTGCATAGACATACAACCTTGTCTCTGTCTTGGTCTCCCACAGAGCTTATTTCTACTGGTTCTTTGTGCCCATCTTTGCCCCCTTCATTGGTGCGGTGGTGGGGATGATGGTGTACCAGTTGATGTTGGGGTACCACGTGGAGGGAAAGGCACGGGAGAAGAGGGAAGAGGAAGAGAAGGAGGAGCAAGAGGAGATGCTTAAACTGTCCAGCCTTTCAACTAAGGAGAGCGCCTGAGTGCATGTATCTTCTTACCTTGACCCATTTTAAACCCACTCTATGTAGATAATATACTGTACGTCTTTGTAGTATCTTCTTACATATTTAATGTCTTTCCTTAGTGACAAACTCATTTCTTTGTGGGAATTAATACAATATGATTCAATCAATCAATTATTCATTATGTACCACCAGGTTCAAACCCTGAAGACAGTAGGGATCGATAAAGACCGTTTGTCAACAGTACACACACACACTGTATCTGCAGCTTCAGTATGCAACTTACTTTCAACATCAGAAACTCCTTCAAATCTACAAAATAACAAAACAAAAACAGTCTTCGCTTATGCCTCCTTGCTGACAAAACTGCAGTAGTGATGCTTTGGCACAGAAAAAATGGAAAACAGAAGATTCAAAGCAGAAGTAGTATCACCTCTCACTCATTTGAAATGTGGTGCTGGTTGAATTTGTGTCAGGATCTAAGGGACGACATGACACCTAGATAATGCCATAAAGGAAGTTGAGCACCCAGTATACAGTTTTACCATTTTTACTATGCTTTGCCCTTATAGTTAGGATTCTGGTTCTACTGAATTTTATATTCAAGGAACTGTAATCTAATTGTACACAATGTATACATATTGTACACATTTATTGTACACATATACAGTACCAGTCAACATTTTGGTCACACCCACTCATTCCAGGGTTTTTCTTGATTGTTACTATTTTCAACATTGTAGAATAATCGTGAAGACATCAAAACTATAAAATAACACATATGGAATCATGTAGTAACCAAAAATGTGTTAAACAAATCAACATGTTCTATATTTGAAATTCTTCAAAGTAGCCACCCTTTGCCTTGATGAAAGCTTTGCACACTCTTGGCATTTTCTCAAACAACTTCATGAGGAATGTTTTTCCAACAGTGTGAAAGGAGTTCCCACATATGCTGAGCACTTGTTGACTGCTTTTCCTTCACTCTGTGGTCCAACTCATCCAAAACCATCTCTATTGGGTTGAGGTCGGGTGATTGGGAGGCCAGGTCATCTGATGCAGCACTCCATCACTCTCCTTCTTGGTCAAATAGCCCTTACACAGCCTAGAGCTTGGTTGGGTCATTGTCCTGTTGAAAAACAAATGATAGTCCCACTAAGCGCAAACCAGAAGGGATGGCGTATTGCTGCAGAATGCTGTTGTAGCCATGCTTTTTAAGTGTGACTTGATTTTTTTTTAAATCACTGACAGTGTCACAAGCAAAGCACCCCCACTCCATCACACCTCCTCCTCCATGCTTCACGGTGTGTCCAAACTTTTGACTGGTACTGTAAATCAGATAGTAACACTCTGACCAAGCCCTACAATAGGTAGTACATGCATTAACATTACAGGGACGCTGCAGCATTGCCAGTATGATACTACTATCATAATAAATGTGAGTGAGATCTATCAAAGAGCTATGCGGAACAGACTACTAAAATCGCTACAACCACTTTCATGTTCTTTCCCTCAGCTCAGCATTCTCACTGGTGATATGCTAGGTTTTTCTTTAAAAAATAAAGGAGAGCTGTCACATTCGTTTTAAAAGACGGACCAAGGCGCAGCATGAGTTGAGTTCCACGTCTTTAAAATACAGTGAAACTTCCACAAAACAATAACCAAATAACGAAACGTGACTTAACTGGTGCAACAAGCACATACACAAAACAATATCCTACAGATGCAGGTGGGAGAAAGGGCTTCCTAAATATGATCCACAATTAGAGGCAACGATTACCAGCTGCCTCTAATTGGGAACCATACAAACACCAACATAGAAAAAGAATGACTAGAACACCCCCCTAGTCACGCTCTGACCCAAACACCATAGAGAACCAAGGGTTCTCTATGGTCAGGGCGTGACAGTACCTCCCCCAAAGGTGCGGACTCCGGCCGCAAAACCTGAAACCAAATGGGGAGGGTAGGGGGGGTGACTAGTGTTGGTGGCACCCCGGATCCGGCCATGGCGCCGGGCTGAACACCGTGCCTTGACTGGGCATCAGCGCAGAGGAAGGCTCCGGCCTTGTAGTGGTACTGGATGCCGTGCCTGGACTGAGCACCGGCGCAGAGGAGGGCTCCGGCCATGGAGCTGGGTTGGCTGCCATGCCTGGACTGGACACCGGCGCAGAGGAAGGCTCCGGCCCTGGAGCGGGACTGGACGCCGTGCCTGGACTGGACACCGTGCCTGGACTGGGCACCGGCGCAGAGGAGGGCTCCGGACATGGAGCTGGGTTGGACGCCATGCCTGGACTGGGCACTGGCGCAGAGGAAGGCTCCGGCCATGGAGCTGGGTTGGCTGCCGTGCCTGGACTGGGCACCGGCGCAGAGGAAGGCTCCGGCCCTGGAGTGGGACTGGACGCCGTGCCTGGACTGGACACTGTGCCTGGATTGGGCACCGGTGCAGAGGAGGGCTCCGGACATGGAGCTGGGTTGGACGCCATGCCTGGACTGGGCACCGGTGCAGAGGAATGCTCCGGCCATGGAGCTGGGTTGGCCGCCGTGCCTGGACTGGGCACTGGCGCAGAGGAAGGCTCCGGCCTTTGAGCGGGACTGGACACCATGCCTGGACTGGGCACCAGCACAGAAGAAGGCTCTGGCCATGGCATCGGCGCAGGAAGCTCCAGGCCATGGACCATCACTGGAAGCTCCGGACCATTGACCGTCGCTGGAAGCTCCGGACCATTGACCGTCGCTGGAAGCTCCGGACTGTCGCTGAAGGTTCCGGGCTGTAGAGGCTCGCTGGAGGCCTAGTGCGTGGAGCTGGCACAGGTTTCACCAGACTAATGACACGCACTTCAGGGCAAGTGCAGGGAGCAGGCACAGTACGTACCGGGCTGGGGAGGCGCACTGGAGGCCTAGTGCGTGGAGCTGGCACAGGTTTCACCAGACTAATGACACGCACTTCAGGGCAAGTGCAGGGAGCCGGCACAGGACGTACCGGGCTGGGGAGGCGCACTAGAGGCCTGGTGCTTGGAGCCGGTACAGGACGTACCGGGCTGGGGAGGCGCACTGGAAGCCTGGTGCGTGGAGCCGGCACAGGTGGCACCGGACTGGTGACACGCACTTCAGGGCGAGTGCGGGGAGTTGGCACAGGACGTACCGGACTGGGGAGGCACACTGGAGGCCTGGTGCTTGGAGCCAGTACAGTTTTCACTGGACTGATGACACACACTTCAGGGCGAGTGCGGGGAGCTGGCACAGGATGTACCGGACTGGGGAGGCGCACTGGAGGCTTGGTGCGTGGAGCTGGCACAGGACGTACCGGACTGGGGAGGCGCACTGGAGGCCTGGTGCGTGGAGCCAGTACAGGTTTCACCGGACTGATGACACGCACTTCAGGGTGAGTGCGGGGAGCTGGCACAGGACATACCGGACTGGGGAGGCGCACTGGAGGACAGATGCGTGAAACCGGCACAAACTTCGCCAGACTGCTGACAGGCTCTTCAGGTCGAATGTTGAGCAGAACACACTTGACCAAAATCTCTCTCCTCTCTCTCTCCCCCAACTTCTCCATCGCCTCCCTGACGGTCTCTGGCTCTTCCCTCTCCTCAGCCTCCAGCTCCATGTGCCCCCCCAAAAAGAATCTTGGGATTTCTGTGGCAGCGGACTGAAGACACCCTCTTCAGGGCGAGTCCGAGGAACCGGCACAGAACATACTGGGCTGGGGAGGCGCACTGGTGGTCTGGTGCGTGGAGCCGGCACAGATGGCACTGAACGGGTATCACGCTCTTCCAAACGCCTGCGCTGCAGCATACTCCTAGCCAAAACTTCTCTCCGGTATCCCTCATTGAACTCCTCCAGAGACTCCCATTCGGGCTCTGGCACTCTCCACTCAGCCATCCGCCCCATGTGCCCCCCCCAAAAAAATCTTGGGGTTTCTGTGGCCGCGGTCCCCGGCGTCGTCGCTGTCCCCCTATGCTCCTTGGCGACTCCCGCCAAGGAAGGGTCTCGTGTCCTCCCAGGATCTCCTCCCAGGTCCAACTCACTTTTTCCTACAATGCATGCTGCTTTGTCCATTTGTGCTGCGATATTCTGTCACGTTCGTTTTGAAAGACGGACCAAGGCCCAGCGTGAGTTGAGTTCCACATCTTTAATATACAGTGAAACTTCCACAAAACAATAACCAAACAACAAAACGTGACTTAACCTGTTGAGGAAAGACGTTCTGCTAGCGGAACCCCGTTCCGCCTGCGGAACCCCTAGCCAATGGCATCGCACGGCGCGAAATACAAAACCAACTAAAATACCACAATTCAATTTTCTCAAACAATCAACTATTTTACACAATTTAAAAAATAAGACTCTCATTAATCTAACCACATTGTCCAATTTCAAAAAGGCTTTACAGCGAAAGCAAAACATTAGATTATGTTAGGAGAGTACATAGACACAAATAATCACAGCCATTATCCAAGCAAGCATATATGTCACATAAACCCAAACCACAGCTAAATGCAGCACTAACCTTTGATGATCTTCATCAGATGACACTCCTAGGACATTATGTTATACAATACATGCATGTTTTGTTCAATCAAGTTCATATTTATATCAAAAAACTGCTTTTTACATTAGCAGGTGATGTTCAGAACTAGCATACCCACCGAAAATTTCCGGTGAATTTACTAAATTACTCATGAGAAACGTTGACAAAATACATAACAATTATTTTAAGAATTATAGATACAGAACTACTTTATGCAATCGCTATGTCTGATTTTAAAATAGCGTTTCGGCTAAAACACATTTTGCAATATTCTGAGTACATAGCTCGGCCATCACGGCTAGATTTTTTGACACCCACCAAGTTTGGGACAACCTAAACTCAGAATTACTATTAGAAAAATTGGATTACCTTTGCTGTTCTTCGTCAGAATGCACACCCAGGACTTCTACTTCAACAACAAATGTTGTTTTGGTTACAAATAATCCATAATTATATTCAAATAGCTCCGTTTTTTTCGTGCGTTCAGGTCACTATCCGAAGGGTGACGCGCGAGCGCATTTCGTGACAAAAAAATTCAAAATATTCCATTACCGTACTTAGAAGCATGTCAAACGCTGTTTAAAATCAATTTTTATGCTATTTTTCTCGTAAAATAGTGATAATATTCCAACCGGCCAACGTTGTATTCATTCAAAGGCTGAAAGAAAAAAATAGAGTAGTCTCGTGACCGCGCATCTCCAGTGTCACTGTCCCCAGGCTGACCACTTACAAATTCTGCTGCTGTTCTTTGCCCAGAGACAGCAGACACCCCATTCCACTTTCTGGCGGCTTTAGAGAGCCAATGGAAGTCTTAGAAAATGTCACGTTACAGGACAGATGCTGTAATTTTGATAGAGTTGCAACAGAAGGACAACAAATTGTCAGACAGGGCACTTCCTATATGGAATCTTCTCAGGTTTTGGCCTGCCATATGAGTTCTGTTATACTCACAGACACCATTCAAACAGTTTTAGAATCTTTAGAGTGTTTTCCATCCAAATATACTAATTATATGCATATTCTAGTTTCTGGGCAGGAGTAGTAACCAGATTAAATCGGGTACGTTTTCTATCCGGCCGTGAAAATGCTGCCCCCTATCCCAAAGAAGTTAACTGGTGCAACAAGCACATACACAAAACAATATCCCACAAATGCAGGTGGGATGAAAGGGCTTCCTAAATATGATCCCAAATTAGAGGCAACGATTACCAGCTGCCACTAATTGGGAACCATACAAACCATCAACATAGAAAAAGAATGACTAGAACACTCCCCTAGTCACGCTCCCCAAACACCACAGAGAACCAAGGGCTCTCTATGGTCAGGGCGTGACAAGAACCGCACACTCTAGGAGCTCAGATGCAAAAATAGTTATGTCCAATGTTCTGAGAGACAAGCTGTCTTCATCAGGGTATAATGACAAACACTGCAAGATGACTCATTTATATAGTGTCAAAAGACACACACAGCTGTTTGTAATCATGTAGGCTTATCTAGCCAAATTGAATCTATGATCATATGCTATCCATTTATGTTTTTGTATGCTATTTTAATATGAGAATTAACCAATGATATCAGGCCACAACTGGCCATGATTACAGACACCTGTGTATGCTGTAAATTAAGAGAACACGATGTACACTGAACAAACATTTTAACGCAATATGTAAAGTGTTGGTCCCATGTTTCTTGAGCGGAAATAAAAAATTCCAGAAGTGTTCCATATGCACAAAAAGCTTATTTCTCTTAAGCTTTGTGCACAAATTTGTGTACATCCCTATTAGCATTTCTCCTTTGCCAAGATAATCCATCCACCTGACAGGTGTGGAATATCAAGAAGCTGATTAAACAGGATTATCATTACACAGGTGCACCTTGTGCTGGGGACAATAAAAGGCCAATTTAAAATATGCCGTTTAGTCAAACAACACCATACAGATGTCTCAAGTTTTGAGGGAGAGTGAAATTGGCATGCTGGGCCCACCCATGGCTGCATGCCTGCCCAGTCATGTGAAATCCATAGATTAGGGCCTAATGAATTTATTTCAATTTACTGATTTCCTTATATGAACTGTAACTCAGTAAAATCTTTGAAATTGTTGTATGTTGCGTTTATATTTTTGTTCAGTATATGTAGAAAGATGAGACATTGAGGATTATAATAAATACCGCTTTGATGTCATACAAGTAACCCAGACATAGTGAGTCCAAATCTGCACTTCTCATTTACATATTATAAAACATATACAGCGTAAACGTTTATGATCACTATGTTTGATATGTTCGTACAGTTACAAGATGACATGGCATCATACCCTGGGTTGTTCTGAACAGAATGACCCTATGTTTGTCTATTGTGAAGAAAATATGCCTATATGACTCTTTTCTACACAAATCAAATCATATTTGTCACATGAGCCGTATACAATGGGTGTAGACTTTACCATGAAATACTTGCTTATGAGCCCCTCCTACTGAGTAAAAAAATATGACACGAGAAGAATGAAATACACAAGAATGTAGCTATATACAGGGCGTACCAGTACCAGATCAATGTGCATGGGTACGAGGTATTTGAGGTAGATATGTACATGAAGGCAGGGTAAAGTTACTAGGCATCAGGATAGATAATAATAAGAGTAAAATAAAGAACAGAGTAGCAGCCGCATATGATGAGTGTAAAAGTGTGTGTGGTTGTGTTGTGTTGGTATGTGTGTGTGTTTTATGTGTTTGTGCGCATGTAGTATGTATGTGTGTTTTATGTGTGTGTGCGCATGTAGTGTATGTGAATGTGTGTGGGTTTTGTGTGAGTGTCAGTGTAGTGTGAGTGTGTATCTGGTGTGTATATATAGTCTTGTGAGTGTGCATAGAGTCAGTGCAAGATAGGGACAGTGCATATAGTCCAGGTAACCATTGAATTAACTATTTAGCACTCGTATGGCTATTTAGCAGTCTTATGGCTAGTGGGTAGAAGCTGTCTCGGAGCCTGTTGGTCCGAGAGCTGATGCTCCGGTACCGTTTGCCAGATGGTGGCAGAGTGAACAGTCTATGGCTTGGGTGACTGGAGTCTTTGGCAATTTTGCAGGCCTTCCTCTGACACCGCTTAATATAGAAGGAGGAAGGGAGCTCGGCCCCAATGATGTACTGGGCTGTCCGTACCACCCTCTGTAGCGCTTCGAGGGCAGTACACGTCGAGGGCAGCGCATTTGCCATACTAAGCGATGGTGCAGCCAGTCGATGGTGCAGCTGTAGAACTTTGAGGATCTGATGGCCAATGACAAATCTTTTTAGCCTCCTAAGGGGGAAGAGGCACTGTTGTGCCCTATTCACGACTGTGCAGGTGTGTGGACCATGTTTTTTATGGATATGTTTTTTATCCGTCCGTGAAAATACTGCCCCCTATCACAAAGAAGTTTTAAGTCCTTAGTGATGTGGACGGCAAGGAACTTGAAGCTCTCGGCCTACTCCACCACAGCCCTGTCAATGTGGGCGTGCTCTCCCGTCTTTCTTCTGTAGTCCACAATCAGTGTTACTGGCATTGAGGGAGACTGCTAAGTCTCTGACCTCCCTTTAGGCTGTCTTATCGCCATCGGTGATCCGGCCTACCACCGTCGTATCATCAGCAAACTTGATGATGGTGAGGGAGTCATGCATGACCATGCAGTCATGGGTGAACAGGGAGTACAGGAGGGGACTAAGCACACACCCCTGAGTTACCCCAATGTTGAAGGTCAATGTGGCAGAGTTGATGTTGCTTCCCCTCACAACTTGGGACTGGCCCGTCAGGAAGTCCAGTTGCAGAGGGAGGTGTTCAGCTTGGCGATGAGCTTGGAGGGGACTATGGTGTTGAACGTTGAGCTCTAGTCTATGAACAGCATTCTCACATAGTTATTTCCCCTCTTGTCCAGGTGGGAGAGGGCAATGTGTGCAATTGTGCAGTTGTAAGTGCAATTGAGATTGCGTCACCTGTGGATCTAGGAGGGATATGGGAATTGGAGTGCGTCCAGGGTGTCTGGGATGATGATGTTACTGTGTCCTGACCAGCCTTTCAAAAGCACTTAATAGTATAACAAATGTGAGTGCTACAGGGTGATAGTCATTTAGGCAGGTTACCTTGATGTCCTTGGGAACAGGAACAATTGTGGTCAGTTTGAAACATGTTGGGATTACAGACTGGGACAAGGTGAGATTGAAAATATCTGTGAAGACACTTATCAGCTGCTCTGCGCATGCTTTGAAAACACTCCCTTGTATTCCGTCTGGCCGTCGGCCTTGCTCGAGCATTTAGCCCAGCACAGATATTGCCTGTAATCCATGTTTTTTGGTTTGGATACATTCATATAGTCACTGTGGGGTTGACGTTGTGTATGCAATTATTGATGAAGACTGTGACTGATGTGGTAAACTCCTCGATGCTATCGGATGAATCCCAGAAACATTTCCCAATCTGACTAGCAGTCTGTACCAGTCTTGTAGCCTCGTGTCGACTTCATCGGACCACTTCCATATTTAGTGCGTCACCGATGCTTCCTGTTTCAGCTTTTGTTTGTAAACAGGAAGCAGGCGAATACAGTCGTGGTCAGAATTACCGAAGGGAGGACGAGGGAGGGCCTTGTATGCATTTCTGTAGGTAGAATAAAAGTGGTCTAGAGTTTTAGTGTCCCTTGTGGCGCAGGAGACCTGTTGGTAGAAGTGAGGTAAAACAATCTCCCCGCGTTAAAGTCTCTGTCCACCAGAAATGCTGCCTCTGTGTGAGCGGTTTCTTGTTTGTTATTGCCCCATACAGTTCGTGGTGGTGTCGGCTTGTGGAGGGATGTAGACAGCTGTGATGATTACGGATGAGAACTCTCTTGGTAGATAAAAGCATCTGCAGCTTACCATGAGCTATTCTATATCAGGTCAGCAAAAGATCAAGATTTTCTTCACACTGGAAGCAGCTCACCAGTTGTTGTTTATGAATCGGCACACCCCTCCCCTTTGGATTTGCCAGAGGCCGCATTTGTCAGATCGTGCTGCTGCATGGAGAAATCCCTGAGTAATACATACGTAGAGTCATCCAGTCACGTCTCTGCAAGGCATATAATACTGCAGCTTTCCATGTCTCTCTGACAGGAGACTCTCGAACAAAGATCATCCATCTTATTCTCGAGTGACTGGACATTTGCCAATAGAACAGACGGGAGTGCCGTTCGATTTTCTCTTCATCTTAGTCTCACCAGGATGCCGGCTTGTCTACGCCTGCTGCATTTTAATAGCCCATGAAACAAAGGGATGGGGTTCGGTATGAAGAAGGGAACAGCTGAGTCAGAGTTGAAGTCGAAGTCATGGTTAGTATCTGATGTTCAGAAGTGCTCGGAGATCATATGTGATAATAGTATGAACTTTCTGTACTAAAAAGTAAGGTTAAAACCTCTTACATGTAGACGTTCCGCTAGCGGAACACCTGCTCCAATATCCAATGATGGGCGTGGCGCGAAATACAGAGTCCTCGAAAATCAGAAAACTTCAATTTTTCAAACATATGACTATTTTACACCATTTTAAAGACAAGACTCTCCTTTATCTAACCACACTGTCCGATTTCAAAAAGGCTTTACAGCGAAAGCAAAACATTAGATTATGTCAGCAGAGTACCCAGCCAGAAATAATCAGACACCCATTTTTCAAGCTAGCATATAATGTCACAAAAAACAAAACCACAGCTAAATGCAGCACTAACCTTTGATGATCTTCATCAGATGACACTCCTAAGACATTGTTATACAATACATGCATGTTTTGTTCAATCAAGTTCATATTTATATCAAAAAACAGCTTTTTACATTAGCATGTGACGTTCAGAACTAGCATACCCACCGAAACTTCCGGTTAATTTACTAAATTACTCACGATAAACGTTCACAAAAAACATAACAATTATTTTAAGAATTATAGATACAGAACTCCTTTATGCAATCGCTATGTCCGATTTTAAAATAGCTTTTCGGTGAAAGCACATTTTGCAATATTCTGAGTAGATTGCCCGGCCATCACAGGCTAGCTATTTAGACACCCACCAAGTTTAGCCCTCACCAAAGTCAGATTTACTATAAGAAAAATTGGATTACCTTTGCTGTTCTTCGTCAGAATGCACTCCCGGGACTTCTACTTCAATAACAAATGTTGGTTTGGTTCCAAATAATCCATAGTTATATCCAAATAGCGGCGTTTTATTGTGCGTTCAAGACACTATCCGAAGGGTGACGAAGGGTTACGTGCCTGACGCGTTTCGTAACAAAACATTTCTAAATATTCCATTACCGTACTTCGAAGCATGTCAACCGCTGTTTAAAATAAATTTTTATGCGATTTTTCTCGTAAAAAAGCGATAATATTGCGACCGGGAAACCCTGTTTTCGTTCAAAGACGAAAAAATACGAACATGGTGTCGGCTCGTGCATGCGCCTCAGTCTCATTGTTCTCAGATCGACCACTATCCAAATGCGCTAATGTTTTTCAGCCTGGGCCTGCAAAGGCATCATTCAGCGTTTTGCCGCCTTCTGAGAGCCTATGGGAGCCGTAGGAAGTGTCACATTACAGCAGAGATCCTCAGTTTTCAATAAAGAGAGTGTAGAAGGCCAAGAAATGGTCAGAGAGGGCACTTCCTGTAAGGAATCTTCTCAGGTTTTGGCCTGCCAAATGAGTTCTGTTATACTCAGACACCATTCAAACAGTTTTAGAAACTTTGGAGTGTTTTCTATCCAAAGCTAATAATTATATGCATATTCTAGTTTCTGGGCAGGAGTAATAATCAGATTAAATCGGGTACGTTTTTTATCCGGCCGTGAAAATACTGCCCCCTATCCATAACAGGATAAACACCAGAAAAAAAGTCACTTTGTAGCAAACACACCAAAATTCCGATCTGTTTCTCTGAATTGCCTTGTGAAAAACTTAAACTGCATGACCGTATTTTAAAACGTAGCTAAACTTTTGGCAAACTCCAAGCGAGCTGTCATGTGCCTTTTACTGAGGAGTGGCTTCCATCTGGCCACTCTACCATAAAGGCCTGATTGGTGGAGTGCTGCAGAGATGGTTGTCCTTCTGGAAGGTTCTCCCATCTCCACAGAGGAACTCTGGAGCTCTGTCAGAGTGACCATCGGGTTCCTGGTCACCTCCTTGACGAAGGCCCTTCTCCACCGATTGCTCAGTTTTCCGGGCGGCCAGCTCTAGGAAGAGTCTTGGTGGTTCCAAACTTCTTCAATTTAAGAATGATGGAGGCCACTGGGTTCTTGAGGACCTTCAAGGCTGCAGACAATTAATGATACCCTTCCCAAGATCTTTGCCTCGGCACAATCCTGTCTCGGAGCTCTATGGACAAATCCTTCAACCTCATGGCTTGGTTTTTGCTCTGACATGCACTGTCAACTGTGGGACCTAATATAGACAGGTGTGTGCCTTTCCAAATCATGTCCAATCAATTTAATTTACCACAGGTGAACTCCAATGAAGTTGTAGAAACATCTCAAGGATGACCAAAGGAAACAGGATGAACCTGAGCTCAATTTCGAGTTTTACAGCAAAGGATCTGAATACTAATTTAAATAAGGCATTTCATTTTTATTTATTTTTATACATTTGCAAAAATGTCTAAAAACCTGTTGTCGCTTTGTCATTGTGGGGTATCGTGTGTAGATTGATGAGGGAAAACATTTATTTAATCTATTTTAGAATAAGGCTGTAATGTAACTGTAACGATGTGCACTGAGAGTTGGAAGCAAGCTCAGGGACTGGGTGTTTTAATAAATAACCACAACACAAAATAAGAAACACGAACAACGCACAGACATAACACAGGAACAGAAACAATAACGCCTGGGAAAGGAACTAAAGGGAGTGACATATATAGGGAAGGTAATCAGGAAGGTGATGTAGTCCAGGTGAGTCTGATGACACGCGCCTAACGAAGGTGAAAGGTGTGCGCCATAATGAGCAGCCTGGTGACCTAGAGGCCGGAGAGGGAGCACACATGACAGTAACAAAATGTGGAAAAGGGGAAGGGGTCTGAATACTTTCCTAATGCACAGTATGCTTTTCATATTTCTTCTGTAAGAAACATTTCAATATAGCCCTATCCATGCAGGCCAATTTCTACAAGTGTAAAGGGTTAAAAAGCTGAACATGTTTGTGGTAAATGTCAAAGAAACTAACAAAAAATAGGTGATTGACTATTTGTTTACCTCAAAATAAAGATCCATAACCTTGAAGTGTTTGCCTCTTTGCATTTGTTAGTACCAAATTCAGGGGTATCATACTTGAAGAAAGCAGTAACGGTTTCATATCGTAACCACAGCCTATACAATATCACACCGTCATGTCGATTGGTTTTCAATACGTTTTTATCAGGCATAAGTCAGTTGGGGCCTACTAGCAAGATTTCTAATAATAGTGTCAAAAGAGGGTTAAAGATGATAAGATGTAGACAGGTGTATTTTAGGCCTACATTTCACACTCGTCTTGAGGACAGGGAGGGTCAAGTGGAGTTACTCTGATCTATTCTTTATTAAAAAGCTCTACTGCCTAGTAGTGTGTGTCTACTATACTATTGTTGGCTCACGTTAACAGAGCGGTTAAGTGAACACACATGAGCTCAACATATCACAGCTAATCTCATAAGAAACCAAGCATTGGCCAACAGTATAACAAAAACTCTTCTTAATCTGTTAAAATTCTGTTCATTCCTTCAATGTGAAACAGCAGTGGTTATTGGCAGATAGAAAATACCACAAGTGTGAAGATATAGGATTTTCTAAACTGGGGATACAGTGTTCTCGGGTGTTTTGCGTAAGAGAGGAAATGGCTAAATCCCACAAAACAGAGAATGGTCACTAATGCACCGCAGAGTTTATTGAAACTCAGGTCAACTATTTCATGTAAACTAGACACTTGGCAATTTCAAAATTCATGCAAGTGATGGACAATGCTTGAAAGAAACTCAGCAAAAAAATAAACGTCCCTTTTTCAGGACCCTGTCATTCAAAGACAATTCGCAAAAATCGAAATAACTAAACAGATCTTTATTGCAAAGGGTTTAAACACTGTTTCCCATGCTTGTTCAATGAAACATAAACAATTAATGAAAATGCACCTGTGGAACAGTCGTTAAGACACTAACAGCTTACAGACGGTAGGCAATTAAGGTCACAGTTATGAAAACTTAGGACACTAAAGAGGCCTTTCTACTGACTCTGAAAAACAATTAAAAATAAAGATGCCCAGGGTCCCAGCTCATCTGCGTGAACGTGCCTTAGGCATGCTGCAAGGAGGCATGAGGACTGCAGATGTGGCCAGGGCAATAAATTGCAATGTCCGTACTGTGAGACACCTAAGACAGCGCTAGGAACTCTGGAGCTCTGTCAGAGTGACCATCGGGTTCTTGGTCACCTCCCTGATGAAGGCCCTTCTCCCCCGATTACTCAGTTTTCCGGGTGGCCAGCTCTAGGAAGAGTCTTGGTGGTTCCAAACTTCTTCAATTTATGAATGATGGAGGCCACTGTGTTCTTGAGGACCTTCAAGGCTGCAGAACATTTTTGGTACCCTTCCCAAGATCTTTGCCTCGACACAATCCTGTCTCGGAGCTCTACGGACAATTCCCTTCAACCTCATGGCTTGGTTTTTGCTCTGACATGCACTGTCAACTGTGGGACCTAATATAAACAGGTGTGTGCCTTTCCAAATCATGTCCAATCAATCGAATTTACCATCAAATTTACCATAAAACAGAGAATGGTCACTAATGCACCGCAGAGTTTATTGAAACTCAGGTCAACTATTTCATGTAAACTCCACAGTTGGCAATTTCAAAATTCATGCAAGTAATGGAACAATGCTTGAAATAAACTCAATAAACAATGCTTGAAATAAACTCAGAAATAAACTCAGCAGTTTCTTTTTCAGGACTCTGTCTTTCAAAGATAATTCGCAAAAATCCAAATAACTTCACAGATCTTCATTGCAAAGGGTTTAAACACTGTTTCCCATGCTTGTTCAATGAACCATAAACAGACAGCGCCACAGGAGACAGGACGGACAGCTGATCATCCTCGCAGTGGCAGACCACGTGTAACAACACCTGCACAGGATCGGTACATCCGAACATCACACCTGCGGGACAGGTACAGGATGGCAACAACAACTGCTCGAGTTACACCAGGAACGCACAATCCCATCATCAGTGCTCAGACTGTCCACAATAGGCTGAGAGAGGCTGGACTGAGGGCTTGTAGGCCTGTTGTAAGGCAGGTCCTCACCAGACATCACCGGCAACAACGTCGCCTATGGGCACAAACCTACCGTCGCTGGACTACACAGGACTGGCAAAAAGTGCTCTTCACTGACGAGACATGGTTTTGTCTCACCAGGGGTGATGGTAGGATTCGCATTTATGCTGAAGGAATGAGCGTTACACCGAGGCCTGTACTCTGGAGCAGGATCGATTTGGAGGTGGAGGGTCCGTCATGGTCTGGAGCGGTGTGTAACAGCATCATCAGACTGAGCTTGTTGTCATTGCAGGCAATCTCAACGCTGTGCGTTACAGGGAAGACATCCTCCTCCCTCATGTGGTGCCCTTCCTGCAGGCTCATCCTGACATGACCCTCCAGCATGACAATGCCACCAGCCATACTGCTCGTTCTGTGTGTGATTTCCTGCAAGACAGGAATGTCAGTGTTCTGCCATGGCCAACGAAGAGCCTGGATCTCAATCCAATTGATCACATCTAGGACCTGTTGGATCGGAGGGTGAGGACTATTCCCCCCAGAAATGTCCGGGAACTTGCAGGTGCCTTGGTGGAAGAGTGGGGTAACATCTCACAGCAAGAACTGGCAAATCTGGTACAGTCCATGAGGAGGAGATGCACTGCAGTACTTAATGCAGCTGGTGGCCACACCAGATACTGACTATTACTTTTGATTTTGACTCCTCTTTGTTCAGGGACACACTATTCCATTTCTGTTAGTCACATGTCTGTGGAACTTGTTCAGTTCATGTCTTAGTTGTTATGATCATACAAATATTTACACGTTAATTTTGCTGAAAATAAACGCAGTTGACAGTGAGAGGACGTTTCTTTTTTTGTTGAGTTTATATGGGTTTGAGGATATATTCTGAATTACATTTTGGAAAGCATATTGATTATATCAGAAAAACAATTAACTATAAGCTTGGGTTATTATACGTATCTAAGAATTGTTTTACTGTATCCATTAGAACAGACCCGGCACCAGGATAAAGTGACAACATTTTTTGGGCTTCTTGCATTGGAATTATATTGAATTCTGCTTAAATAATTATGCTATACCACAATAAAAATAACGTTGAAATGCCGAGACTCCCAGATCATCGAGTGCTTTTGATCTCTGCTGCGCTGTATCAGCACAATGGACAGTGCCCTACAGCTAGGCCATTTTGGTAATGCATATAGGCCACAAGCTAATAATGCAAACTACGTAAATGCATATAGGCCACACAAAATAATGCAAACTACGTAAATGCTGAAAGTAGTAGCCTAGTTATTCTTGCATTCAAACAAAAATACTGAATAGCAGTTTGGCTTAGTATACCGACACAACTGTGAATGTGAACAGCACAAAACAGTGGTACCAAGTAGTAGGCTAGTAAACAAAATATCAGATCGATAAAGGCATGACACAATCTATATTTAGGCTAGTTACATTAACAGTAAAAAAAAAAATGCTGTAAACAAAAGGCTTAAGGACATCCAAATAAGCAAAAAAGAACTAGTCTACTGCACTGAGATGCAGCCATGCACAGCTGTCTTGCCAAATAGTTGGGCCTATACAGGCCCGCTTCAAACATGGAAAATCATGCCCCTATCTCATGAGTTCAGCAACATGTTGTGATTTGGCACGATACGCTTCTGTGAATCAAATTTGACCCACGTAATCATTTAAGCAATGCCAGCCAACCATAAACGCGTTTCCAATAAGTTGCCCACAAAAGTCAGTCCATGTTTCAGTGCAATAAACACTGAATGGTTGTTGTCTTTGATGATCTTTTTGGCCTTCAAATCAAATCAAATCAAGGCCTTCCTGTGACATTGGTGCTGTAGATGTCCTGGAGGGCAGGAAGTTTGCCCCTGGTGATGTGTTGTGCAGACTGCACCACCCTCTGGAGAGCCCTTCGGTTGTGGGTGGTGCAGGTGCCGTACCAGGTGGTGATACAGCCCAACAGGATGCTCCCAATTGTGCATCTGTAAAGGTTTGTGAGGGTTTTAGGTGAAAAGCCACATTTCTTCAGTCTCCTGAGGTTGAAGAGGCGCTATTGCGCCTTCTTCACCACACTGTCTGTGTGGGTGGACCATTTCAGTTTGTCCATGATGTGTACGCCGAGTAACTTAAAACATTCCACCTTCTCCACTGCTGTCCCATTGATGTGGAGGGGGGTGCTCCCTCTGCTGTTTCCTGAAGTACACAATCATCTCCTTTGTTTTGTTGATGTTGAGGTTTTTTTCCTGACACCACACTGAGTGCCCTCACCTCCTCCCTATAGGCTGTCTCGTCGTTGTTGCTGATCAAGTCTACTGCTCTTGTGTCGTCTGCAAACTTGATGATCGAGTTGGAGGCGTGCATGGTCACGCAGTCTTGGGTGAACAGGGATTACAGGAGGGGGCTGAGCACGCACCCTTGTGGGGCCCCAGTGTTGAGTATTAGCGAAGTGGTGATGTTGTTTCCTACCTTCACCACCTGGGGTGGCCAGTCAGGAAGTCCAGGACCCAATTGCACAGGGCAGGGTTGAGACCCAGGGTCTCAAGCTTAATGATGAGCTTGGAGGGTACTATGACATTGAATGCTGAGCTGTAGTCAATGAACAGCATTCTTACATAGGTATTCCACTTGTCCAGATGGGATAGGGCAGTGTGCAGTGTGATGGCGATTGCATCGTCTGTGGACCTATTGGGGCGGTATGCAAATTGAAGTGGGTCTAGGGTATCAGGTAGGGTGGAGGTGATATGATCCTTGACTAGTCTCAAAGCACTTCATGATGACAGAAGTGAGTGCTACGGGGCAATTGTCATTCAGTTCAGTTACCTTTGCCTTCTTGGGTACAGGAACAATGGTGGCCATCTTGAAGCATGTGGGGACAGCAGACTGGGATAGGGAGAAATTGAATATGTCCGCAAACACCTCAGCTGGTCTGCGAATGCTCTGAGGACGTGGCTAGGGATGCCGTCTGGGCCAGCAGCCTTGCAAGGGTTAGCACGTTTAAATGTCTTATGTCGGCTATGGAGAAGGAGAGCCCACATACCTTGGTAGTGGGCCGCGTCGGTGGAACTGTATTATCCTCAAAGCGGGCAAAGAAAGTGTTTAGTTTGTCTGGAAGCAAGACGTCGGTGTCCGTGACATGGCTGATTTTCTTTTTGTAGTCCGTGATTGTCTGTAGACCCTGCCACGTACGTCTCATGTCTGAGCCGTTGAATTGCAACTCCACTTTGTCCCTATACTGACATTTTGCTTTTTTGATTGCCTTGCGGAGGGAATAACTACACTGTTTGTATTCGGCCATATTCCCGGTCATCTTTCTGTGGTTAAATGCAGTGGTCCGCACTTTCAGTTTCGCCTACTGTTCTGACTTGGTGGTACACATGTTGCCTGCCTATAACCTGTTTCAGAGAAATGTAATCATTAAATGTTGTAAGAGCTTTCATTGTCTGTTTATATGTCCCCTTTATTTATCATACGGTTCTGACTTGTTGTACAGGAAGTACACTGTAAGAACGGCCCATGTTCTGAACAAATAGTTATGACTACGTCCGTTGTCGCTCGCTCATTAATGTCTTAATCGAAATTACGGATTGCCTCTTAACCGCTTGTCGTCCCCTTATGGCATAGTTTGTACATCTCAATTGTCAGTAAAAAACACATTTGTTTAAGCAAGTCAGCCATATCAGCTGTTTTTTTAAGGCAGTAAATGAGGCTGAATGAACTGTGTCGCTGCCAGACAAGGCTCCGCTGAAAGTCAGGTGTAGCAGTGGTAAGGTGTTGGAAGGCTAATGGAATTCTGCTGTTGGGACAGCTTTATGTACAGTAGGCCCTAACAGTTTGTGAGCGCCGTTATAGTGCAATTACTGTATTGTTAGTGGCTTTTCTGGCATGCATCCCACTTTTCTTGCCCCACCAAGATTTACATGCTAAAAATTGCCACTGAGTATGTGTGTCTAAACTTTTGACTGTTACTCTGTGTGTGTATATATATATATATATATATATACTGCTCAAAAAAATAAAGGGAACACTTAAACAACACATCCTAGATCTGAATGAAAGAAATAATCTTATTAAATACTTTTTTCTTTACATAGTTGAATGTGCTGAGAACAAAATCACACAAAAATAATCAATGGAAATCCAATTTATCAACCCATGGAGGTCTGGATTTGGAGTCACACTCAAAATTAAAGTGGAAAACCACACTACAGGCTGATCCAACTTTGATGTAATGTCCTTAAAACTAGTCAAAATGAGGCTCAGTAGTGTGTGTGGCCTCCACGTCCCTGTATGACCTCCCTACAACGCCTGGGCATGCTCCTGATGAGGTGGCGGATGGTCTCCTGAGGGATCTCCTCCCAGACCTGGACTAAAGCATCCGCCAACTCCTGGACAGTCTGTGGTGCAACGTGGCGTTGGTGGATGGAGCGAGACATGATGTCCCAGATGTGCTCAATTGGATTCAGGTCTGGGGAACGGGCGGGCCAGTCCATAGCATCAATGCCTTCCTCTTGCAGGAACTGCTGACACACTCCAGCCACATGAGGTCTAGCATTGTCTTGCATTAGGAGGAACCCAGGGCCAACCGCACCAGCATATGGTCTCACAAGGGGTCTGAGGATCTCATCTCGGTACCTAATGGCAGTCAGGCTACCTCTGGCGAGCACATGGAGGGCTGTGCAGCCCCCCAAAGAAATTCCACCCCACACCATGACTGACCCACCGCCAAACCGGTCATACTGGAGGATGTTGCAGGCAGCAGAACGTTCTCCACGGCGTCTCCAGACTCTGTCACGTCTGTCACGTGCTCAGTGTGAACCTGCTTTCAACTGTGAAGAGCACAGGGCGCCAGTGGCGAATTTGCCAATCTTGGTGTTCTCTGGCAAATGCCAAACGTCCTGCACGGTGTTGGGCTGTAAGCACAACCCCCACCTGTGGACGTCGGGCCCTCATACCACCCTCATGGAGTCTTGTTTCTGACCGTTTGAGCAGACACATGCACATTTGTGGCCTGCTGGAGGTCATTTTGCAGGGCTCTGGCAGTGCTTCTCCTGCTCCTCCTTGCACAAAGGCGGAGGTAGCGGTCCTGCTGCTGGGTTGTTGCCCTCCTACGGCCTCCTCCATTTCTCCTGATATACTGGCCTGTCTCCTGGTAGTGCCTCCATGCTCTGGATACTACGCTGACAGACACAGCAAACCTTCTTGCCACAGCTCGCATTGATGTGCCATCCTGGATGAGCTGCACTACCTGAGCCACTTGTGTGGGTTGTAGACTCCGTCTCATGCTACCACTAGTGTGAAAGCACCGCCAGCATTCAAAAGTGACCAAAACATCAGCCAGGAAGCATAGGAACTGAGAAGTGGTATGTGGTCCCCACCTGCAGAACCACTCCTTTATTGGGGGTGTCTTGCTAATTGCCTATAATTTCCACCTGTTGTCTATTCCATTTGCACAACAGCATGTGAAATGTATTGTCAATCAGTGTTGCTTCCTAAGTGGACAGGTTGATTTCACAGAAGTGTGATTGACTTGGAGTTACATTGTGTTGTTTAAGTGTTCCCTTAATTTTTTTGAGCAGTGTATATATATATATATATATTTAAACATATATACAGTTGAAGTCGGAAGTTTACATACACCTTAGCCAAATACATTTAAACTGTAATGGGTGTCGTAAGGATCAGACCAAAACGCAGCGGGAACGTGTATACTCATCTTCTTTTTAATGTTGAAGAAGGAAAACAAACAAATCACGTATACAAAAACAATAAACGACCTAAACAGTCCTGTCAGGTGTACAGACACAAAACAGGAGACAACTACCCACAAATCCCATAGAAAAAAACACCCCTCTTAAATAAGACCTTCAATTAGAAGCAACCAGGAGCAGCTGCTTCCAATTGAAGGTCAACCCCATTAACTAAACATAGAAATAGAAAGACTAGAAAAACATAGAAATATACTAACATAGAACATAGCCCAAAAACCCCAGAACACTCTAAACAAACACCCCTCTTACATAATAACATAACCCAACTACCCCTGAACCACATAAAACAAACATCCCCTTCCACTTCCTGACCAAACTACAATAACAAATAACCCCTTTACTGGTCAGAACGTGACATAAACTCAGTTTTCACAATTCCTGACATTTAATCCGAGTAAAAATGCCCTGTCTTAGGTGACTTAGGATCACCACTTTATTTTAAGAATGTGAAATGTCAGAATAATAGTTGAGAGAATGATTTATTTCAGCTTTTATTTCTTT